>NC_069119.1:38665195-38892695 GCF_025612915.1 Magallana angulata | reverse complement strand
ATCATAATATTTACGTCACAAACATTAATGCATTGTTTGCTTTATACATGATTTAAGTTCAAATTAGTGTTAACATATGTAACCTTTCGAAAGCACATCAGCCTATCTATGGAAATCCTACCATTTTTTATCATTTGAAAACTTTAACTAACAAACCATTTTCTCAACTTCTACATTCCTGGTTTAAATTTTGTGTATCAGATATTGATTATCTAGGTCAGCGCAGATTAAATGTTTGTGTTTCGATAAAATTGGATACTTATTTAAAACATAAATGCTGACAAGAATAGAATTCCTGGGTCCCCCGCCGGTCAAGCAGTATACTAGTATCGAGTCTATTGACCAATGCTGATTTAGGAACTTGACCAATGTATTAGTGGTATAAACATTTGGTATAAATTTAATGAAAATCCGTCAAAATTTGTAAGCATGAGAGCGCTTACAAGGTCAATTTTTGGATAAAACGGAGTCATTATTGTGGTCAAAGTCCCATAACTCCTACAAAAAGTATCGACCAATGCTGATTTTCAAACTTGACCAAGGTAATAGTGGTATAAACATTTGGTATAAATTTAATGAAAATCCGTCAAAATTTGTAGGCATGAGAGCGCTTACAAAAAAGTGTGATGGACGGACGGACGCACGGCCACACGGACGGCGCCCAGCATTACTATGTCCCCGCTCCGCGTTGCGGCGGGGGACAAAAATGTTACTAAATCAACTTAATCTTACAATGTGCAAACAAATACTGGAGTAGTGAGACACAATATTACAAAGTGGTATTTCTTCCCTTTTAAACCATCTCTTTAGGTGACACATTATGCTATACATCTGTTTTTCAACATTTAAACAAATATTGATTAATATAACATGCTAGAAAGATTAAAATTAAGTTTTTTTGTTTGTTTTATATGACACAATTACTTGTTTGTATTTTGCTAATTTTTCTTAAACTGTAAAGCCATTCTTTATACCTCCTTAAGTTATATGAAAAATACCTTTAGTCTCAAGTCTACAATCAAAACAATATTTTTCCAGTTTTTTTTAACTATAAATTTTCTACTTTAATTTTTAAACCACCTATAGAGAGCTATTTCATAATTTAAAGCCAGAATGTAGAAGTTGAGAAAATGATTTGACAGCGGGTTAGTGTTGATTTATTTATGATATATATATGTTTGCATTAATGTTTTAAATGTAGAAATAATACGTCTGTTTCAGGGACGTATATATTAACGGGAGAGGCAACTCTCGCAAGTCTTGCAGAAATCACGCCGTACTTGATTTTGTAGGTCATTTTTAACGTTATATTTCTATGATGTTACCTGATATATCGATATAAAAAGAATTTAAACCTAGATTAAAAAATTACCTTGAAATTATTCTAGAATTGTTATTTGTACTTTATAACCCTGATCTGATCATAATAAGACAGGGTTCTCAAAACCCAGAGACCCGTTTTTGCCCCATTTCCGAGATTACGTAAAAATATATGTTTATTTTCTTATATTTAAATTAATTCACTAGATGCACTTATGATGTATGAAAAAGCTATCCCTTTTAACACGTTTAGAGGAAATAAAAAATCTAATAAAAAATGACGAGTTCTACTGGTATTAATCAGAATTTTAACAAGAGGCCCATGGGCCACATCGCTCACCTGAGGAACAATAGGTATGATCAAATCAGCTTCATGGAGTCATAATACAAACTATCTAGACAATGTACAACAATACAAGTAGATCATGTAAAAATAAAATCCCTTTTTTCCCCTGGATCTTCTTATGTTTATAAACATTAGTCCCTTTTCTAACAGGATGATTTTATATTCATATCACATGCTGAGTATTGCAGTTCTCAAAAAGATCCTTAACAATTGTGTATATATGGGATATAAACCTACATCAAACTCTGAACCTTCTTCTGACACCGAAGAATAGTCCTGGGGCCAAAGTCTAAACAATCATAAAGAATCATCTGGCTGATTAGTTTCTGAGAAAAAGATTTTTAAAGATTTACGCTACATATTCCTATGTAAAACTTTGACCCTCCATTGTGGCCCCACCCTACACCCGGGGGTCATGATTTTCACAACTTTGAATCTACACTACCAGAGGATCCTTCCACACAAGTTTCAGCTTTCCTGGCTGATCAGTTTCCGAGAAGAAGATTTTTAAAGATTTACTCTACAAATTCCTATGTAAAAATTCGACCCTCCATTGTCGCCCAACCCTACCCGCTGGGGTCATGTTTTTAACAACTTTGAATATACACTACCTGAGGATGCTTCCACACAAGTTTCAGCTTTCCCGGCTGAATAGTTTCCTGGCTGATTAGTTTCTGAGAAAAAGATTTTTAAAGATATACTCTATATATTCCTATGTTAAACTTTGACCCCCAATGTTGCTCCACCCTACCCCCGGGGGTCATGATTTTCACAACTTTGAATTTACACAACCTGAGGATGCTTCCACACAAGTTTCAGCTTTTCTGGCTTAATTGTTCTTGAGAAGAAAATTTTTGAAAATTTCTCAAAAATCTTCATTAATTTTTAATTATCTCCCCTTGAAAAAGGGTGTGACCCTTAATTTTCACAAAGTCTTTCCTTTGCCTAAGGATAATTTGTGCCACCTTTGGTTGAAATTGGCCCAGTAGTTTTTGAGAAGATGTTGAAAATGTGAAAAGATGTTGAAAATGTGAAAAGTTTACGGACAGACAGACGACCGACAAAATGTGATCAGAAAAGTTCACTTGAGCTTTCAGCTCAGGTGAGCTAAAAACTTGTCAAGGCTCATGTGATAGTTTGGGAAGTAAACATGGCGAATGTAGAAGTTGACTATCTCGTTAGTATATACGTCCCTGGGTTGCGTTCTACAAAAGAACTTATGACCAAATTTTTGAATGCTAATTGATTCTAAACTAACCAATATTTCATTATTCTGGCTGTAAAATATAATTATACTACAATATATAGTTGTTTGTAAATGGTTATATTTACATTCTACTGTGTTTTCCCATTAAATTCTGTGATCTTAAAATGCCTCTAAATGCAACAAGTAGTCAAAGGTCAAATTGACGAGTTTTATTATGACGTCACAAACGTTGACCGCTGTAAACTGCAACGTCACAAGCGAAAATCAAAGTTCACGCTTGTGGCTGTTACTGTGGCTTTTCCATTAATATTAACTTACCCTTAGGATAAGATCGGAATTTTAAGGTATAATTTACATTTGCAGACAAGACAAGAAGTTAAAAAAATGTAAATATAAGCATTAAATCATGAATTTTTGAAGTATACACTCTCATTTAGAAATAAACAACCAATAAAACGTTTCTACTCATTGATGCGTGGTCTTAAAGTAGTATTTCCTCCGAAAGAGAAGTTGATGTTGCCCAGTATTCTGAGTACTTAATAATGTAAACTAACCCCAAATGCAGTAAAATGATGATTATCTAATTGAAAAGACGTTTTACAGCCTCAATTAATCCCTGTTGTGATGATCAAAATGCGACTGTCTTATCATGCATATCGTTAGGGGTTATAGATATGGGTGATGCAACCACACTTTGCATTGAAAATTACAACCGATGTTTATTAATAAATTTAAGTTTTGATACTGCAATCAGTTGCAACTTGTAATTAGTTAATAACTTCCAAAATTAATGTTTAAATAATAATAAAAAATGTTTCCCTACACTTATCTTCAAAATTTGAAAGATTCTCTACGCACATTAATAATTGGGTCAAAGGGTTTGAATTATGTTTATTTAATGTAAAAACAAAGGCAAAACAAAAACCGGAAATCGATATGAAAATGGCCTATTAAAATTAATAACTATGGGGCCATAGTCCTATCGACATTTTTGGCCTTCCAAATCCCCGGCAGGCTATGCCTGTCCACTTTTCAAAAGAGAATACCTTAAATTTGGCGATTTGTCCCGACCCTCCCAAAACGAAAGTAGATTTTACAGGAAAGAGGACATACATGATTTATTTACATCCTCTAAATTTCTGATCTTCCGTAGTTTGTGGTGTCTTTATAAAGTAACATTTTATAAGTTTATATGTTAAGTTTGCACACTGTTAATAAAGTGATACATCATTATACATGTAACTGCTTTGCTCTGTAGCCCGCTAACGATAATTCCACATATTCCGTGGCCAAAATAAAGCCATCACTTTAAATGAAGTATACTGATATGTAAATAAAATAAATACCCTGACAAACACGGCGAAACACAGAGAAACACAAAAAACTCTTACAATCTCATGAATCAGACGATCTGCGACCACAATTTAAATCACGTGACCCCAATAATATGAGTATCACTAATGACGCGAAACATTAGAAGTCCGAAAAAACAGTGCTCGTGTATTTGTGTGCATTATGTAAAATTAAATATAAAGAGTTAAAAAATGTTAAGATTAAAAATAAAATCTCAGACACAAAGCCGGGATTTGAAAACGTTTTACTACTGTTGCGCTAGCCTCTCCAATATAAAAATCAAAGAACTGAAAGTACTGAAAAGCGCTAATGTTAGAAATATACCGAATTTGTAGAAGAAACGTATTTGAATCAGGATCTGTTCGTAAAAACGCACTTATTCAAAAATCTGAAATGAAATAGAATTCGGATAGGCCTTAGTTATAGAATACATAATTTTTTTTAATGATAAATGCAATTTGCTGGCGTGTTAAAGTGAAAACAAAATGCTGCATGGTGACTGAGCTATCCATACCTCACTTATTTCGATGTAAAAAGAGACCACTATGATAGAAATCAGTTTCTGAAATTTTTGTCTTTTTTTGCAAAATTCGACCCCAGGGCTTTGGTACCCCTAAAAAATTCTATTTTATTCTATTTCTTTGAACGTACAAAACCTATTAAAATATCTTAAATTGTTTTAGGGGCAGGCAGGTCTTGAGGGATATATCTAGGCCAAAAGCCATGCAGAAATATACCTTTTACTTAGAAAATGCTGTTTTGGCCAACTTTGAAGCTTAATAATAAAATTGCAAGGCTCAAAATGCAAATTCGAAAAAAATAGAAAATTAGAAATATGTAACATAGATATAATCAAAAATATTTGTTTTACAATCTCCTCTATAGGTAAATTCTTTTGTTATTCACAATAGATCCTTTTAGGAATATTTGATGGTTATAGTTATGTAACATCCAGCTAACTAGATATGTGGCCATCTTGTGGATTTGAGGATCAAAATATAAATATTTCTTGAACTGGCTTAAATGTATCTGCCCGAAAATGTTGTCAAAAGATAGTAAGAGGCCCAAAGGCCCGTCACAGAGATGAAATGGGTCGAAAACCGAGACTGCTTGAATGATTTCATAACATTTGCCTACTCATATCTTTTTAACCAATTTTAGAAGTATCTGATGGTTAGCTGTGTTAACCATCCAGCCAACTAAATGGGGATGTGCGGCCATCTTGTGGATTTGAGGATTAAAATGTAAACATTTCTTGAACTGGCTTGTTTCTGCCCGAAAGTATTGTCAAAAGATAACAAGAGGCCTTATCGGGCACCTGAGTAACTGCAGTGTGGCTTTTGCAATGTTTATTCATGTGCATTATGATAACATGGCTCATAAAATCTTTTTAAATATTCCAGGATTCCTTATAACTAATAAACTTTCTCAATTAAAAAATGTAAATGTACATGTACATCTGCATAATATTCCAGAGGAAAGGAGAAGAATTACTGTTCAAAGAATTACTGCATTCATTTAATTAGAGCCACTCCCCCCCCCCCCCCCCCCAATTGTCATTGTCATAAAATTGTCATGAAAATTACAGTTTAAGAAGAGTCATTCTTATTCATCATAACTATGCACTTAGTTCATTGGCTAAATAGCAAGGAGCGGAGAAGATTTTGAAGGAATTAATGCATTTTCACTATATAATCATTGGAGCCCCGCCCTAACACCAGAACCTCTGACCATATCATATATTATAATCATAACGGAGCCACACCAGAACTCCTGACCCTGAGGCCATGAAATTCACAATTTTAGTATAGATCAGTGCTTATTACAATCACACTAGCAGTTCAACAGTTTGATGTCCAGGAGTAAAGATTTTTTTTTAAAAGATCGCATTCATTTTGATGGTTTTAACCCCACCCCTCAGGTCCCAGTGGGGTAGGGACCATGAATTTCACGATAAATTTTTACTTCGCATCGGTTGACAATGGTTATCGAGGGGTGTCAATTTCAACTGTCACCCTCCCAAACAGGCACTATTTATATAATGTAGATTTTTAAACACAGTCCTTTACATCATTGTATGGGGTCCAATTATCAGCCTTAACATCATTGAATGAGGTCCTGATATCAAACTTTACATCAATGAATGAGGTCCCACTATCAGACTTTACACCATTGAATGAGGTCCCACTATCAGACTTTACATCATTGAATGAGGTCCTATTATCAGTCTGTATGTCTGTTTGTAAAGTTTTGATTTCACAATAAACTCTGTATGACATTTCAATAGTCAACCATGGCCAGGAATCCATGTTTGTATTCAATGGCATACGTTGTAAGTTGTATCGAATGGTGGCTATAAATCTAAACAATATTAAGTAATATTATTTGAATTTTATTTTAATTATTTAAAAATATATATTTGCAATGCATTTCAATAACATATAATTCCACATATAGCAACAGACAGCCATGTTTGGATTGATCACAAAGTGTGAAATAAACAGGAGTCATTATTACAGTCCATGTGAATTTCAGCTGCAGATGTTGAACAAAGGGACAAACAACATGTGTGGTTTTGAGAGCAGACTAGATTTGTACATCTACACCCTGTCAATATCCCAGCTATCTCCATTATATGGCTGGTGTTGAGCTGTACAAGACCTCCCCATCAGGACGGGGTCTGTGTTCATCTACAAGGCATTAATTAACAGTTAATTAATCTATATCACACAGGTTACTTGTATGTATTGATACAGCTACATCTACATATACTGTGGAATCATTACAATTTGTTGTGGCTCAATTTTGTTCATCTACAACCTGTCAATATCCAATCTCCATTCTACGGCTGGTGAAAAAGATAAGCCTTTAAATTTCAAAAATATAGGAAATTTAAATTTGTCATCTACTATTAGAAACGGAAATTTCCCATCATTATTAAAACAATTGGTCCATCAATTCATCTATATTTTACTTAGCTTCAGATGACTCTTACAAAACCGGGAAAGAAAAATGCTTAGCAAAACTTAAATCAGTAAGATTGTGATTCCAGAATTATTAATGCATATATAAGAAAGACCTTATATTATGAATATCATACTAATTTTTAAAAGTTTAGGTACCTATTTACACCCAGACTTATACTTTTTAAAACACTACATCACAAGATGGCGATTTAAATATTTTGTTAAATAGTTTATATATATCGTTCGATTCGGTTGTATACATCATGGCAGCTCAGTGGCTAAAGCGTTGGGCTTCTGAACTGCAGATCATGAGTTCGAATCCACCTGGAGCTTTTGTTCTTATTTACTGAATTAAAATTGTTGAAAATGTAATTTGTCATCTAAAATTGCACATTTTTGGCCTATTTGACTAAGATACTTCTTATCCATTATGATATCTATCATAATCAAGTAATTTTTTGCTGATTTGAGAAAATGTTTCAAGGTGTAATGAGCCACTTTAAGTAACTGACGCCATTGTAAAAACGGGCTCCGAAATGTATTCATGTCCAATACATATTTCTGTTTCGATATCGTCAACGTTGCGATGTATACAATATTGATACGATATTGATTTTACATTGTCAACATTGCCGATATTTCTTTGCTGTTAACATTGTCGACATTGTCAAAATCGCAACGACGACAAATGCGATATCGAATTTACATCGTTAACATTGCCAATATGTCTTTGCCGTTTACATCATCGACATTGTCGACATCGCAACGTTGACGATGTTGAACCAATATCGACTTTACATCGTCAACATTGCCGATATTTCTTTGCTGTTAACATCGTCAACATTGTCGACATTGCAATATCGACGATGTTGAACCAATATCGAATTTAAATTTTCTACATCGCAAGTAGAAATATACAATGTAACAGTAAGACATATAGAATATCACCATGTTGGTCATCATTGCGATATTGACAATGTCGACGACGTAAACAGGATATAAGAGGTACGATGTAGACACGATGTGGACTCGATGTCGATCGACATTACGATGTTGACAATGTAAACAGGAAAGAAGGAACAGAATGTAAAGTAAGACACGATGTCGACTCGATGTTGGTCAACATTGTGATATCTACAATGTCGACGATGTAAACAGGATATAAGAGGTACGATGTAGACACAATGTCTACACGATGTCGATCAACATTGCGATGTCGACGATGTAAACAGGAAAGAAGGAACACGATGTAGACACGATGTCGACTCGATGTTGGTCAACATTGTGATATCTACAATGTCGACGATGTAAACAGGATATAAGAGGTACGATGAAGACACGATGTCGACTCGATAATTACCACATTGTGATGTCGATGATGTAAACAGGAAACAAGACACACGATGTGGACACAATGTCGACTCAATGTTGGTCAACATTGCGATATCGAAATTGTACACAGGATATATATGGTATGCTGCAAATGCAAATTTAATAATTATACTAATATGATATTAACACAATGTGTACTCGGTATTGGCGATGTCGACGATATTGATCAAACATGGTGCATTGGACATACCTCGCGAAAATTGGACGAGCCGGTGCTTAATGAGAACTCTGCATATATAAACATGTCTTACATTATCTTATTGACTGAAAATTAACACTGACTGTATGTCTTAATTATCTAATCAATTTACATGTATGATAAAAAAATGATAATGACTCAGACTTGCCTGTGAGTGTCAGAGCGTCCTGTCTGGTGATATACCTGTAGACACACACCTTGTTGTTGTATGATCCGACCCAGAGACGGTGAGTATTGACATCATAACTCGATCAGGCTCCATAGCTCACTCTCTTGTGATTTTGTCAGTAGATGTGACAGGAACTGACCATCCCTGTCTATCATCTGTACTGTGTTGGTCCATCCATCACACACCAGGATGTGTGACAGCGCGTCAGTACAGATTCCACGTGGCTCTAGTCCTGATCCTGATGGAGGTCCTGTGTAGGAGAAACGATGTCTTCCTTCGCATTCTGTCACAACTACATCTCTATAGTCAGACACCACGACATCCCCATTGTTGTTCTCTGTTATATAGTTAGGTGTAATATACAGTTCCAGTCCTGTGTTGTCGTGTTGTATGCACTGTATCAGTTGCCCGCTCTGGTTGTACCGGGTTACCTTGCCTGTCCCAGTATCATCATTATACATCCCGACCAGTAGATCCCCAGTGGACGGGGACCAGTACACACACTGTGGTCTCCATGTAGAGTCCGTTCTCTCTATAAATGTGGTGGTTATTTTTATATCCTTCAACAGTTTGTTGATGTTATAATCCCTATCTATATAAATCAATTGACTCTCACTGTTCACTGTGTGTAATCCTCCATATAAATCACTATATGAATCCTCCACACGATGTAGAGGGACACCTGTTGTGTCTGTCAAGATGAGATTGTTTCTATCACTGACCCAGACCCGGTCTGGGGTCACACAGGAAATGTGGTAACAACCATCAACACTTTTCACTGTGAGAGAGTGAAGTAACTCGGGGGGGGGGGGGGGGGGGGGGGGGTGAGACATCAGTTTCAGCAGACACTGGTTTCCTTGCTGTGGTTTTTCTGTCCCTTGGGTTGGGATTCCACTCAGTGACTCCATCACACAACTTTGATCTACAAACATTAAACGTTAGAACATTAGAGTTCTAATCTTGTATTGTTACAAGGAGTAAATTAAGCTAACTCTCTCTCTCTCTCTCTCTCTCTTTTTCTCTCTATTTAACTTAAGTTTCTATTAAACATATACTATTGATCTCTCATTTTCTTTATTTCTTTATCCTCTCCTATCTTTCTGTCTCATAATTTCTCTTCTTGCTTTCTCAATTTTCTCTCTTTCATTATTTCATTTTAAACAGGTGATCTCTCTCTTTCAATCTTTCCTACTCTTTCTGGCTTTCTCTGTAAAATTTGCTGTCTTATTGTTGCTTTCACTCTCTTTTTCTCACCCTCAGTCTGTTCCTGATTGTCTATGATAATACATATTTTCTCTCTCTCACACACTCTCTGTCTCTGTCTGTCTCTGTCTGTCTCTCTCTCTCTGTGGGTCTTACTCTCCCTCTCTCTCTCTCTCATAGCAGACATTATCTTATCAGTTTGACTCACTGTATTTGTTAACATAAAAAAAAACAGAGCCCATGGGCCATGTTGCTTGCCTAAACAAATGTTCCTTATACGCAGCTAGGTTAAGGACGCCCATGGATTACCGTATGAAATAAATACACTAAAAACGGACTTTATTCCAGACAAAGTATACAAACTCATCCAAATATGGCAATGATAAAGTTTATACATCATTATGTAACTACCGATCTCCCCTACATTTTTCACCGGAACACAGCCACCGCATCAGCTGTTTATCACGTGATACGCTAAAAATAGAGCAGCTACATATGACTTCATTTATTGCAAAAGTTCGACGATATACGAATAAAATATTAAATTGTTGTTTATATCACTTAAAAGAAAATTAATTGCTTAATCTAAAAAGTGTTGGGAGCAACTATAGCAGTACCAGCAACATGCTTAACTTTAGCATTGATCGTTCAAGTTTAATAAAAAATTTCAATAACCGAGTTAATTCACATGTCAAAAAAATGTTTCCTTTCAAGCAACAACTTGCTCCCAGCACTTTTTACAATCACTGGTATTTGATGAAAATAAAAAAGTTAAACACAATCCTTAAAATTGACGGGATATCGTTGAACTTTTGCAATTTTAGACAGATGTATATGATTTTATGCAAATTAGCCGATTTTCAAACGCACTGATGATCAGGATCAAGGGCAGATAATCTGGCATTGTGAAGCGCGGAAAATTTAAAGATTTACATTGTTAATCGTTGGTTATTCCTTACCTGCACATTTCATTAACCTTTCAAACCTTTCAATTCGTAAAATACACAGGAGTATTACCAATTTATTATTTTTTGTTCAGTTTAAACAGAAAAGAGTGATAGATTCGTCAATGCACCAGAACAGAATCAGATAACCCCATGCGCGGATCTAACGTCTGGGGTGGGTGCTGGTTTTCTATAAATGTCTTCCTTATAATTTTAGACTAATTAAAGTGTATATATAACAGGCTAAAGAAAAAAAAATAAGAAGCCAGATCCACGCGTACGTAGGATCGTTTTTGAAAGGGGGGCAGACTCATCCAAACAAGAGGCCCATGGGCCACATCGCTCACCTGAGCAGACATTGATAACTATTTTGACTTTGACTTAGCATAGTTAAGTACCATAATTTTCTTATGTAAGATTAAATATTTTTTATAGAGGGGTTGGGATGAAAATAAATTGTGTCATTTAAATTAAAATGCATTATTGGTCTGTTAATTCCAGCAGGTTTTTTTTGCACACATTGGAAGAGTAATGGTTCTTTAAAGATAAAATTTTCATGCAACTGCTAAAATGGGGCTGCTTATATATAAAAAGTGGTTAACAATTTAAACTTACTAGAACCATTAAGGCTCCAGGCCCTTTATTACGTCATATGATACTACGTGTTATTTCAGGCAACCTTTCTTTATTTCCAAGATTAAGTTATGACAAGAAGTACGTGCAAAATAGATAATCTGTAATCTAAATTGTGTCTGTTAAAATCTAGCTTCATTTATACGCCGACTCGATATATCCCAGAATTTGAAATGTGCAGAGAAGCTTTCATATGCGTTTTGGCTAAATTGGCTTTAAAAATTGGCAACATTCTCTTTGATGTGAACCCTTAAATATAAAAAACCTGTTGAAATATGTTTCAATCACAATGGCATGATTTAACATATCTACAATGAATACAATTACCGATATATCAACATGAGACATATTTCATTTTAGAAAGCAATTTTATTTAGAAACAAACATTTCTGGTAATATAAAAAGAACCTCGTGAATAATTCTTATGCACACACATTTAAAAAAACTAGTTACTGGTAATGCATTAGCTATATCAAATTTTACAAATATACTGTAAATGTAAACATGTAGTTTCTCAGTGTCTTATAGTTATGCATATTGTACATTAAATCAAATGAATATAATGATGAAAAAATACAATAAATCATACTTTAAAACCAGATATATATATGGATATACATGTATAATTATGTTAGTCATATATATACACAAAGTTTAAATAAATTAATTTAGAAGTTTCACTGTTTTTTCATAACCTTTCTCCGAAAAAGCGAAAATAGAAAGGTTATGAACAGTATTGATTTACAAGACATAATTAAATGAAAATTATTTGTCGATAGAATTTTATACAAAAACTAGTAACATAACTATTCTTGTGTCATTTACTTAACTGTAATGAAACAGAAAATGATAAGAATAGATGAAGAATGATTTGAAAATACGAGTTTTATAATAATTTTGTCATTTGAGTGTGATTGTTTAAGCAATTGTAAAAAATAATTAAATGCACTTTATACTTTAAAATGAGCATTATCAAAAACAATAAACTTTATGACACATTTATGACAAGTTCAATATAACCTTACAAGATGAAGACATCTTTTCTGTTCTATATGATACAAATGATGTTTCGATCGTATTACATAATTGCATATAAATGCATGTACAACCATATGAAATAATATTATATTTTTCTTTTACAAAAGAGTATATAGGCATTGAGCGTGTGTGAATGATTTTGAAAATTTGAATAAAACTTAGATGAATATTTGTTTGAAATTAAATTCACTTTTAATGCAATGTATTTCTCATTATTTTATTTCTTTAAATGAGATTTTCTATGAAGTGTACATTAAGAGTACACTGCATCAAATAAGCAACCAGTATGCAATATTTCTTTTGTTTTTTCTTTATACATATATGCCATATTGTTTATAACTATGAACTCTGTCCATAGATATGAATTTTTTTTTAGAAAAGGCAGGTTTACCGCCCTCTACAGGCTGGCCAGTGACCTCCTTTCTATATACTTACCTGTCATTTTTGAACGATTGGAGCTAAGTTTCTTTAAATACAGGTGCTTTTGTATTTATAAGAGAAATACATGCATTCAAGTAAATTAATAACGTTGCATTAGTAAAATATATATAATTTTCAGTATAAAAATCATATTACCTGGGTAGTTATATAGTTTACATAAAAATGATTTGGCTTTAAGTAATATAAGAAATCCATAAAGGACAAGTTCAAATCAAAAAAGAGAAGGAAGTTGTCATTACTGAAAAGATGTCTTCTTCTTTTGCTCCAATATTTTCGACTAACATCGTACATATATTAACATGATTTAATATACATATAACATGCACTCACATGAAGGATTCGTACATATTGTGTGTGTATTGTCCGTATAAATAAATATTAAAGAATCTTAAAAAATGAAGACAGATTCACATACATTCATTGTATTGTAAGACACCAACTTCTGCTTGATATAATACGATATTATTGAATGAAGTCATTGATAACAGCTATAAAGATAATAAATAATATTAAATTCAAAGACATATTTGAAAAATAGTTTTTCTACAATATACGGTGTAATTATTCATATGAGATGCAAACAATTTTGATGTGACATATATAATCTAGTATAGATTGTATAAATATATGAGTACAATTTAACTTCTATCAAGTTATTATGAAAATACAACAAAATGTATACAAATAAAGCATCAGTATACAATTCTTTTTAGGAACAAATAAGTGCAGGTGCATGATTAATCATTTTTTTTTTTATTTACTCTCTTCTCTTCTTCAGATACTGCCACATTCTGTTATGCTTTAATATGAAGGAAAAGTTCCAATTTTTAATGTGGCTTGTGCACAGTATTGAAATTGTTTACATGACTTCCAGAACTGCAATTCACAATTAACTCACATGTAGTTCATTTATGGAGCACATGGCCAGTGGTCATTGGCGTTAGGCCAGTAACCCAAAGGTTGCTGGTTAAAATCAGCTGTGGTCACTTGATGTTTTGTTGTCCCTTACACAAGCTTCTTTATCGATCTTTGTCTCATTCCACCCAGCTGAAATTGGGTACGAGCAGTAAGCTGGGAGTTAAGCTGTGATAGACTGGTGTTCTATCCATGGAGAGTCTGTGACTGTAATCTGCTTAGCACCGTGGAAAGTGGGTATAAGCACCGGTCTTATGTGCCTTCATGGCTTGGAGAAGGATTAAATTTAACTATTTTTAATCAGTGTCTTTCCTCTTATTGATGCAAGTCTGCAAATTATTATCTTAGAATATTGAAGAAATATACACAAAGTTACACATGTTCACTGTACAGTAGCTTTGAATATAAGACATAGGCATTTTTTGGTTCAATATATGTATATATAGACATAATACAATATAATGTATGAATTAAAAAATATTGGCATAGTCATGTTTTAGGTGGGAGGAGGAGTAGAATTGATGAAAACAACATCAGTGAAGTGGATGATATCTGTGTGAATTTGGGCTAGAAATTAAAAATTGAGAACAGATTTAACAAATTCTCTACATTCAGAAAACAGTGGAGTTGTTACAAATCAAATGCTCAATTAATGATTTTAATCCCCACCCCCCTTGAACCACTGAATCTATGACACTGCCAAAAGCAAATAGTTGGTGTCTTACAATACCTATATATTAATTAAAAGACCATTTGTCACCTTTTAAAGGTGACAAATTTGTCACCTTTTAAAGGTGACAAATGGGATGAGGGAGGGGGCATTATTTTCACAGCTCCCTCTGATGAGTTTTTACTTTGGTGCCCCATTCTCTTTAAAACACAATTATTTCATTCAAAAGCGCAGTATATCATTTTATGATCAGACCAGTATGCTTCAATCACATCTGTTGCACATGGGGCTATGTTTGTAAAAATCAGGTCCAGCTGAGAACCGGTATTATGTGTAGCCTTTGTTACAATTTGTTTACATTTAAAGCATTTTTCAAAAAATGTTAAAAAGTCAATATGCCCAGCAAACAAATCGAAATTGAAATCCCCTAAAAGTATCAAGTCCTTCTGGTGTTCAGTCAAAGGCTTAAGATGTGTGTTTACATGTTGCTTGAAATTTTCCAAAGAACATGATGGGTATTTATAAAGTACGATAACTTGTACATCTCTACTTTGGCTTAAATGTACATTTGCAGTGATGAACTCCAAGGAGCCATTGTTAAACTTTGAGATATACGTTATCTTGTAGTCATTTTTCACATACAGTGCTGTTCCATGATGTGGACGTCTATTCACGTGACATGAAACCTCATGATTAAATATTGCTGTGTAGCCGTGTAGTTGAAAATTGTCTTCATCTGCACTGCATAGTCTTGTCTCGGAGAAACCAACTACATCTGATGCTAGAATATTTGGCTCACTTTCTACTTGTGAAAAGTGCTTATGAAGTGATCTACAATTGTTGAAAGCAACTTTAAAACAATTAGAATTGATTTGATACATTGGAACATAACAAAGTTGCAATGGCGCCTCAGTTTTCATTCTTGATATTTTGGGGCATTTTCCATCCAGACAACCATATGGACATGGGGTGATCCTCTCTGTTGAAATTCAATTCTATAAAAATAGTCTTTCACTTTGCCGATTGGATGATGGTCACTTTTCAAAACAGAATTCAGGAACACCCGAAACCTATGGTCAAAATATCTGGTGCATGTAATTGGATCTTTCTGTACCATTTTTGATTTTTGAAACCATGACATATTGTCAATTTCTTCATCTGTATATTCCTTTACATTGTTTAAAATGCCCAGTGCTCTGATTAGATCAGTCCATCTTGTATCAGCAGCAGACAGAGACATGAACCATGTTGGTAAACCTAACTGTCTGATCATGGCAAATACATCTTTTTTCCGAGTTTCAAGATATGCAGGTGAATTTCGTAACTGTCTGAAAATAAAATAACCCTCATTGTGTCTAACAAGACTATCGACATGTTCAGGATTTTGCACATCGTTTGCTGTGAATGTTTTTCCCTTAGTTTTACATTTCCTCAAAGCCAAATTGCATTTGTCAGTAACTTGCTTCATTTGTATTTTTTTCAACTTAAAAAACAAGTTTGGAACAGACTGTGCTGCACGTCTATCAAAACTTCTCAATTCCCACTTAGCTATGTCTGCATATGAAACACGCAGTTCTCTTTCTTCATCATTTAATCTTTTCCTTCCACAAAAGATTGTAGGAAATGATAAATATTCAGCAGCCTGATCTTGATATAAACTTAGTGGACGTTGTCCTTCACCAGGGGCAAATGTGTAAACCTGATTCATGTCTCGTGATGCATCATCTAGCAACGTATCACAGTTTCCATCTCTACCTATTCCATCTACTTCACAAAATTCATCATTATCAGACTCCAGACAATCAGTATTTTGGTCCCTTCTTGACTGTGTCTGAACTAATTCTTGAACAATTTCGTTTGCCGAGGTTGTGACTTCTTGAAACCAGTTGTCATCAACATTGATATTTGCGTTCTTGTAGAATTCACTATGGTTCATAAGCCAATGCAGTGCTATCAGTACTTTTGCTGGTCGTACATTTTCATGATAATCGCATTTTTGATACGATAATTTTTTCTTCAATTTTACGGGAATTGTGACATTTTCATCTAATTTTCTAGGTAAGCTGTTTATTGTAGGCTGAATATCAACTGGGACATTCACAACATTTCCTCTAGCAGAATATTGTCCACCTCTTGGTAACTGTCTAATTTGCATAAAAGGAATTCTCAAAGACACTAGCCTTTCCTCTAAAGGGAACAAATCTAATTCCATTGGTTTTTGTGGCCATGTCATACCATTAAAAACAGACAACCTTGGAGTTTTGTTTTCTTTTAACGATGAATAGCAAGTATTGCAAATCCACTCCTTATCTTGAACAGAAAGAGTACTAGTCAAGTATTTGTTTTTAATTCTTTCATCCAGTTTTGTGTTCTCCACTTTTAATACACTTTCTTTAAACCACGTTTGCTGACAACAAGAACATACAAAAATGGGACCATGCCTGATCTGTTCATGAAAATTTTTGATACAGTCATCTATGTCTGCTCCAAACTTGAGTTGTCTTTGTCGTTCATTTGCTTTGTTACAGTATTCAACATCTGTCCTCTTCTTTTGTTTCTGTTCCCTATTATGAATTTTTTCAGTTTCATGATATGAAATAATACGTCGTTTAGCTTGCCTTTTCAATCTTTCTTGTTCAAGGACAATTGGGTTCTTTCTCTTCAATGTTCTGGCTTTTGTCTCTCGTTCATTCTCTTTATTTCTTACATTAATGTTTTGTCGTTTATTCCTTCTAGCAATTTTGTCAATCTCTCTTTCATTTTCTTGAATTTGAATGCTTTGCCTTTTAATCTTTCTTCCTGCTGTATTTTGAGTTCTTTCCTTTTCTTTAACATCGATACATTGTCGTTTCAACTTTCTTCCAGCTGTATTTTGTGTTCTTTCCTTCTCTAACACTTCAGGATTTTGTCTTTTAAGTTTCCTTGCAGTTTTGTCCATCTCTCTTTCCTTGTCCTGAATATCAATACATTGTCGTTTTAATTGTCTTGCAATTTTGTCCATCTCTCTTTCCCTCACCTGAACATCAATACATTGTCGTTTCAACTTTCTTCCTGCTGCATTTCTTGTTCTTTCCTTCTCTAACACTTCACAATTTTGTCTTTTAACTTTTCTTGCAATTTTGTCCATCTCTCTTTCCCTCACCTGAACATCAATACATTGTCGTTTCAACTTTCTTCCTGCTGCATTTCTTGTTCTTTCCTTCTCTAACACTTCACAATTTTGTCTTTTAACTTTTCTTGCAATTTTGTCCATCTCTCTTTCCTTTTCTTTAACATCAATACATTGTCGTTTCAATTTTCTTCCAGATGTATTTTGTGTTCTTTCTTTCTCTAACACATCAGGATTTTGTCTTTTAACTTTTCTTGCAATTTTGTCCATCTCTCTTTCCTTTTCTTTAACATTAATACATTGTCGTTTCAATTTTCTTCCAGCTGCACTTCTAGTTCTTTCCTTCTCTGACACTTCAGGATTTTGTCGTTTCAATTTTTTGGCAAGAGCATCTTTGCATCTTTCTTCAGTTTTAAATTGTGCGTTCTCTCTCTTTCTTGACATGTATTCTCTCATATAGCGTTTTCTGCATTGCTTCTCACCATTTGTAATAGATGGAGTTTCATCCATCTTGTAGAATTTTTTCTGCAGTTGGTCTCTCTCTGGAAAACTGTGATGCAAAGTACTAATTGAGATTGGTAAGATTTCAAACTGCATAGAAAAATCAATATGCATGCTGTTGTACATGTTGTACAAATATGTCACCAAATCATCAAGACCCTTGTTCATTACCAACACAGATTTGCCCTCACACGCAGACATGCCATCATGGTCATGTGAATGAGAATCAAAGAAATAATATTCAGTGTTTGACATTTTGTATACACCAGAACAAATTGCTCCTATCATAATTAGCAAATATCTAGAAATCTGGAATGCCTCATCTAATGCTTGATGCAATGATTTCACAGGGCTATTTTGATCTCCCGAGACAACTAATCCCCAAATAGTATCAAATTTGTGAATGACGTGATGATTTTCTCCCAAAGTTAAGTTAATTGGTAATTCATCAAAGTTGAGAAGTTTGTTATGAAAGATTTGTTTTTGCATCAAACTTTTGACCACTGTTGTATACACCTGGTCTCCTGCTATTAAAGTGTTATCCAAAAATTCAGTTGTGAACGAGAATCCTTCATAACATTTGATCAACATAGTAAGCGCATTGCAAGTACATTGACTGCCCCTTGAAAATGATGAAAATCTCGTATCTCCTTGATGAAATGACCCAAGAACTAATTTCCTTTGATAAGCCAGGTTATCTTCACGAGGTTGCAAATTATTTTGCATAGTTTTAGACACAGAGTCATTGTTTGTACGATTTCTTTTCACATTGTTTTGCAAATTCATTTCAGCAGAGTTTTGACACAAAATTGTTTCACAAAGTTCATTGAGCAAATTCATTTCGAGTTCATTGTGCAAATTCATTTCGAGTTCATTGTGCAAATTCATTTGACAAGTTTTTTTATTTTCCTGTTTTTTTTGTAACCTGAGGCCAGGCTCCTCAGGGTCAACATTGGTTTTACTGTTTTTCACGAGGCCAGTCTCCTCAGTCATTTTAATGTCAGAAATTGTTTTACTGTTTTTAACGAGGCCAGTCTCCTCAGTCAAGTCTGGGTCAGAAATTGTTTTACTGTTTTTAACGAGGCCAGTCTCCTCAGTCATGTCAGTCTGTAACTCTTTCCTGCTCATCCTCCAATACTTCCGCCGTGGCATCTACAAAAAATATCCTTATATATAAAACTCACGAAATGTCATGCAAAGACCATTTTTATTAGAGAGTTTGGACTGTGAAAATAAAATGAACTAGATGTTATTATAATTGGGGTGGTTATTAAGTCTCCCAAATGATCAAAGCTATCATTGGGGTTGGGGATGACCAACATGGGCCAAACTTTACATACAAAAAGAGTTAATTCTTAAATATTTCTCTTTGTGAAATTTCACGAGGTTCATGAGAGGTCATTTACTGTTTATCAGGTGAACCGACATGACCAAAGGAACAAGAATATATATGATTTAGGAATGGGGTTTTAAACCGTTTTCAACATATTCCGGCACTTCCTGTTTGAGGGGGGTCAGGACTACCCCCAGGCCCATGACCTACAAAGACCACTTGATGCCCCTTAACACAAGGATCAAGAATATATATGGTTTAGGGGTGGGAATCTCAATCGTTTTCAAGATATTGGGGCACTTCCTGTTCAAGGGGGTCAAAAGTCAGGAGTACCCCCGAAGCCCATGACCTACATAAAATTTGATGCTCCATTACAAAAGGAACAAGAATATACATGTATATGATTTAGGGGTGGGGATCTCAACCGTTTTCAAGATATTGGGTCACTTCCTGTTCAAAGAGGAGTCAGGACCACCCCCGGGGCCCATGACCTACATATCTTTTGATCCCCTTTAACACAAGGATCAAGAATATATGTGGTTTAGGGGTGGGGATCTCAATCGTTTTTAAGATATTTGGGCACTTCCTGTTCAAGGGGGGTCAGGACTACCCCCGAAGCCCATGACCTACATAACATTTGATGCCCCATTACAGAAGGAACAAGAAAATATATGGTTTAGGGGTGGGGATCTCAACCGTTTTCAAGATATTTAGTCATTTTCTATTTCTGGGGGGTGGGGATGACCCTAGGGTTAAGACCTATTAAACCTCATATATTGCCTATAATTCAAATGGTCCCCACCATTATAAACTACTGTTGTTTACCTGGCATGAACTTCTGTGACTTTTTGTAACCTTACTTACTTGATCGATGAATACACTTGTTTGGGAAAAATGTTGTCACATGATATGTTAAGGTGGCTCTATACACCACTTTTTGATGACGCAGTACGCAAAAAAGTAAATCTGGAAGCAGGCAATTCCGGTACTGGCTGATTTAAACTGAGGCGAATTGTATGGGGACCGCTCTTTTGAAAAATTTGTTAAATGAATAGATTTAATTTGATAATTGGAAAATTCATTACTTACAAGTAATGTGGTATGTGATACCTTCACGTTGTGTGGTATTATTTATCGAAATAAACACTAAATCAAGTATAATTATTTAAATAGTTTCTTTCCCATTTCGGACATGTTACACGATAGCGAAGTGGTTTCGTGGGTAACTAGTCAATTTCCCCCTTTATTTATTTGACTTAGTTTTGCATTAAAGCGAATATATTCACTTATACAGGCCTATGATGAAGTATGTATGTATTTATCATTCCATCGTGATATTTCGGACATTTGTTTGGGCCTTAGGACTTAGGAACGATAAAACCCTTACCTGAGGAACTTTCATACCAAATAAAATTTAAAATATTTTTTGTGTTTATTTGCAATGATTTTCATTCAATTTTTTATGTCACATTTATTAAAATACATTTTCTTATAACATTAAGCATTTTTTTCAGATGATTTGTCAACAGAATAAGAAAATATGAAAAATTATGTTTTGGGGAAACAATAAAAAAAATTGCAATAATAACATTTTTGAATGTTAAGAAGTGTTATAATTTTTTTTATGTGTCCGAAGGAAATATCCATCATATGACAAAAAATTCTCTCAATTTGTTAATAGCTGTCTTTTAAAAAATATTTTACAAAAACACGAAAAAACATTAAAAAATTCTTTAAAAATACCTATAGTATCCCTATCTTTATTTTAATATTTCATAAGTATATGTTTTGTGGTCTTCCATTGAAAATTGGAATAAACTGTTGGTGTATAGAGCCACTTTAAAGAGCTATTTAATGTATTGGCAGGCATGTTAGTACATGTGATCACTCTAGTGTACTTAGGACCACCCATTATTTTCATCTTTATTAAAAAAACAAAATCAAATGGCTACAAACTAAGATGATTTTCCATTGCAATATATTCTTAAGAACAACGATATTCTAGATATCACAATGAAAATGAGTCAGAACTATAGAAACTGTTTAAAGGACATTGTTTTTGTTTACTCTTGCAAATTACCAGTGTTATAAACTCGTCAAAAAAATAACTAGACCCTCAGGGCTGACAGCTTGTATAAGTTGTCAGCCCTGTTAAAATATAACCAGCCCGGAGAAAAAATTTGCCATCTGTTTATGTTTTTCATTTGCATGTAAACCATTCAAAAATCTGTTCTGATTTTGTTCCTTCATAAACTTGTCGTTCTGTTATCGTCCACTAATCTCAGGGAAATTTTTTTTTGAACTTAACTGGAACTCTAAAGCATTTTTGAAGGCGTAATGCATGTGGATATGAATTAAAAACATAAACAAGTTCATATGATATAGCTTTCCAAAAATTCAAACATATTTTTATTTCATTAAATGTTGTGAAAGAACTAGGTACGTTAATTGCCAAAAATGGACAATATTTTACTGAAAGATAGATATGAATATGTAACTTCCTTAATCCTAAAATAGAATAGTTTTCATAATTTCAAGTCTTCTTTATTTTTATGTGTGCCCCTGCTCAAATACTTGACCATTTCAGTCATGTTTTAATGAAGTCTCATTTAGCATTGTAATGTATAACAATAAACAATTAACGCATTAATATGAAGCACTTCATAATGGAAAAACCACATGTGCAGCTGAATTTCTATAGGAACAAAACTTTAATTCAGATTTGAACCATTTAACCATAACCAGAAAACTAACATTTTATGTTGATAGGAAATTAAACAATGTTCAAAGTAAAAAGTTGAAGCAGGCAGTCGATGTAATCAGCATATTTCTATCCTAACAACTAGCCAAAGTTGGAGCAAATTTTACAAAATCACTGTGTGTTGCAATGGTCTGCGATTTGGAAGAGACAACCAGCGTCAAAATGTTTCAGCCTCAAGGAGATAACCCTATTTTATTCCAAGCATAAATGCAGACTCTACTTCGCCGTCATGATTACATGTCAAGCATAGTCTATGTGAATTAAATGCTTGTATTGACTGTTGTTAATTGACCATACAAGGAAGGCGATAGAATGACAAGAATTAGTTTTAAAAATTGAAAACACCGATCCCAGTTTTATAAACAATTGCCTAAAAAAATATCCACTTCCAGTCGGACGCTCGTACAAACAAGTTTGTTCGCCCGTGCCTAAAGTTCATAAAACTTCATTGATTCATTTTTCGTTGTCAATTTCAATATAAGAATTTGCATTAATAATCTGATTTTCATAATGAAAGTTTAAAACTTTAGTGGAACCACGGTCCACCAGGTCCTGAACTGTTGGTGGACCTTCTCAATTTTTTTAGGAACACAGGCCGCCTGTCTGCCATTAGTGTCGAACCCTGACAATTCTGCTGGGTTTGAGTCACAGACACCTGAAGTTATATTACACCTTTCATAACTAAAAATCGCCTTCAATCTGTATGTACTGCCTTAGTTATGTGACAAAAGACTAAACAGTGGACGGAAGTTGACATAATTAAAGCATAGTTTGGGTAATCCCTTCCAAATATAGTACTGATACGTCTAACGAATATCCAAAAGGCGTTAATTTTGAATTCCATCAACAGACAAGTTATATTTTGAAATATTGAAACAAAACATAGCATAGGGAAATCTCATTTATATACAGACGTCAACTTCCGTCCACCCTTCAGACATTTATCCCATATCCAAGGCAGTAGACGGAGATTGAGGGGTGATTGTTATTAATGACAGTTGTGATGAACCCTTTTGGTTGAATTGGTTGTAAGCTTAGATGTTGAATGACCGATCGGGAGACAGAAAGGGTCGCAAAATAATTTTACAGATGAGTCAGAACTTCCAGCTGATGTGACAGTTTGAAATAAATCCAAGAAAGCCACGATGGGTATCTAGTGTGTCATTAGATAAAAAGATGTTTTTATTATGAAAAAAATATGTAATGTCAGGTGCCTGTGGTTTGAGTAATGTTTTTTGTTCACATGAGTTTAATGAATTCAACTTAAGATTTTTAAACTTGGTATTTACTATTCAGCATTTAAAATGTAAACAAACAAAAACATGACCTAAGCTCTATGTACTATCAAAGAATTGTGAGCAAAGCTCTATATCTTGCTCATAACTTGGGTCTTGAGATTCAAATATGGTTAGTAATCAGAAAATAAAAACAGAGAAAATGCACCATAACAAAGACGGATCACAATTTATTTTTTAAATCATACATACACCTACATATATCCCTTCAGCGAAAACAATGTCTGTTTAGACTGAATAGACTCTAGAGAATGCTAAGCATATTCACGTAATACAATGCATATATCAACCACTGCGCAGAAATTATACCGATTTACCAAATGCATGAATCGTCTTTACACATGTTGTTGATACATCAGATTTTGCTCATTCTGCGCAGGTAAACAATCAGCTGTCTGAATTATCGAAGTTTATGTTTGATTTAATACGAAAAAAATCCAAAATACAGGCGATTGTTCCCCAAGTTCAAAAGCACAATGAATATGATACAAACTAAAAACCACCGTCGCGTCACAACTGAAAATGCCAACGCATTGAAATATTCAACCTCAATTTACTTCACACGGTTATCGGCACCAATAAATCTTGCAAGTTTCAAACATTACCTTTGCGCGTGAACTGTTCCACAACAAACAAATTAATCGTTTGTCAGAATTGGTCGAAAATGGCCGCTTGGAACAAAGAACCTCGTTTCCGAGATGGAATGTCGTCAAAAAATATATCTGGTATAACGAACCCGAACTTATAAACATATTAAACCCCCTTTATTATTTTAAATATTTTTCGTTATAACTCAAATTTGGAACCGAACTAGCTCTTAATTTTTGCAATTTATATTTTCCTTCCCATAAGGATTATTCATGCTATATTACGTTGAATTTGAATCCGTAGTTCTTGAGAAGAAGATTTTTAAAAATGCACCCCCCTTTTTTTACAGTTTTTAGGTTTTCTCCGCTTTCAATATAAATTTTTCTTTCATTTCTGCAATTTATATTCATCTTTCCATAAGAATGCTTTGAGCCAAATTTGGTTGAATTTGGTTAAGTGGTTTTAGAGAAGAAGTTCAAAATGTGAAAAGTTTACAGACGGACAGACGGACAGACGGACAGACAGACGGACGGACAGACGGACGACGGACAAAATGTGATCAGAATAGCTCACTTGAGCTTTCAGCTCAGGTGAGCTAAAAACCTTGACAAGCAAAGAAAAAAAATCAATATTTCTTTACATACTCATGCATATTAATTTCTTATATGTAAATTTAAAAAAAAAAATTTCGGCAAGAAAAAGTGGGGGGGGGGGGGGGGGGGATCATTCCCCCCCCCCCCCCCATCTTATGCTACGTACCTGCTTCAATCTTTCCCTGTTTATTAAATATGTAATTTGATATTGTTATCAAGTGTGTCCATGCGCGGATCTAGAGGAGGGGTAAGAGGAGTCCCAATCCCCCTGGAAAATGAAAATTTAATAAATTTACATACGTCTAGTAAAATCATCGCAAATATGCCTCGGACACGACCATCCCCCCCCCCCCCCCCCGGTAATCACAATCTCATCCTTCAGACACCCCCCCACCCCCCCTGAAAATTTTTTTCGATCCGCGCATGGTGTCTTTGCCACGATATAAGTTAATCTTGCTTATAATTATAAGAGTATCTCTACCATAAAGTCAGAATATTTTTTTTCATCATATTAAGATACAGAATTCTTTTAAAGACACACTGAACCTCATATTTGTCAAGATTTTCATAAATAATTGTATAAAATTGTCATAAAAAATAGTGCATATGATATCAAATGAATTATACAAAATAAAGGCATCAATATATACTTTTATTGAAAAGCAAAATTTCAAAACTCACAATTGTAATTTTTTTAAACAGCTTTTTAATTTTGTTTTTAATAATGTCTTCACACATTCAAAATACACCAAAGCATGATGATGAGCACCTTTTTATCCATCATGTTTATATGCATTATCAGGTTATTTTTTTTATTAAATAGTCTGAAGAACACAGGGAATATGTGGGTAGGGAAGACAGGGTAACCTCAAGAGTTGAAACCACAAGAATCGACCCGCAAAACCCATGTCGCCAGGTGGTAGCAGAAGTCCATGTTGGGCTGAAATAAAAATTTTAAAAAATCAATTAGCTGGGGGAACAAATGCATAGCAAATACATGAATATTTGTTACAAAAAAAATACACTGACCATGCAGTGTCATATGTATGAAAACATATGCGCGGATCTAGAAGGGAGGAAGATTTTACATTGTATGCCTCAGACCACATGAAATAAACAATTACCCTTCGGACCTCCTCCCCCCCCCCCCCCCCTCCTGGAAAAAAATTTCTGGATCTGTGCATATGACAAGATGGCAGTACAAAAACCAAACCAAATAGCTTAGGTCTAAACTATTAACACATATCAAATTGAGAGAGAGAGAGAGAGAGTCTGCTTTACTCAAAGTGTGATACATGTAGTAAATATTTAATTTCTTTTGATATACTATATATATCTGTTCTCGAAATAATCTTTGACATTATAATTCCATTAGTTTCATTTTTTTTTCTATCAATGAATTGTCCATAATGTCACACATAAGCTGATGTATCTGAGCACATTAACAATTTATCTACCATACACATGTATTTGTTATCTCAAAATTGTTTGTATACAATGTACATGTACATGTGCTATGCATGAACACTTTACCGAGAAGTGAATCAATATGTATTTACATAAAGATAAACCATAACTCAGAACAAATAACAATGATTCTGTAAAAAAAAATCCAGAAAAGACTGTATTATGAATATCAGGGAATATAAATACCCAAAAATTCTGACCTTAGGGTAATATATATATTAAGTTCTTTTCAATTTTAAAATTAAAATCTTCTTTTAAGAAAATACATAAATGAATTCTAGAATAGCATATAAGTTTAATTTACATTGGTTAATTTTTAAAAAAAAGTCTGCTATTGAGGAAATGTATATGTTATTGTATGCATGTACATGTGGATAAGGTAGTGAGTAATAATAACAAACCAGGTCAGTTTAAAGCTTGTGCCCCTCGAATATTATCTAGCCACTATGCAACCGTACCTGGTCTCAAGCGGCCGAGTCTGACCACCACATATGTTAGATTTTACTGGTTGGGGTTTATTATCAGATTATTATGAAGCATAACTGCACATATTTAACACATCAAATATATTAATCATATATTTTTAATGCAGCACATACAAATTGAATATATGTAGTACAAATCTTTCTGAATTTTTGAATTCAAAAATGAAGCTGTGGATGGCAATATGACACTATATTGTTTTATTAAAATAAGTAAAGAAATCATGATGCATACATGCACTTGATGATTACATCATTCTACACTTGTGTACCATGGGACCCCACATGTTTATACAGTGTATGCTACATGTATTATGGTACGTGTGTATATATATACAATAGTTCAATACAAACCGGAACTAAGACACACATGTACATACAGTATGTATATATAGCATAATAACAAATAAGAATTCAAAACAGTTTTACATATATCTACTGTAAACTATACCAGCAAAATGAATTATATCATCTAAGATCCAAAAATTTACTGAAGTGCAAAACATATGTATAATCACCATGCAAACATGCATATGCACTTTGTAGGCCCTAATGAATTCTATAATTGTGTACCCTGGGAACCCCACCTATTTCAAGTGCAATGTTTACAGTGTCTGGTGTGTAGTTCAATACACAAAATAATAGCCTAATAAGAAATAATAATTCAAAACAGCGATGATGTGCAAAACAACACGTGTACGTGTAACGTACATGTACACTGCATGGACTGAAAAGAGCAAATGATTTGAAAGGAAAAGGTCAACACTACCTATTCTGTATTAAAACATACCTTTATTATCTCTCAAACGATGGTTGAGCTGCATTTTCCACTCTCGGCGTCTTGCAGGCCATGCATCTTATGAAAATGTTGACACACCGCTGTCAGCTGTTCGCAACCAAAACAAGGCGAGTGAAAGCGCTGTGTTGACGCGGATGGTAAGCAAACGACAATGTAATTTTAAGAAATAAACACCTTTAGTCACATATTTTCGATACAATATTCTTTAAAATAAAATTCAAAATGATTATTTAAAGCAGTCAATCGATAAATTTTTACAGCGATCGCTTTACTATATCGAAAGTAGGAAAAAGATGAAAACATGAATAATGGGCGGAGCTAACGTCATGAAATGTCACGTTATATTCATGAGGTGAAATCTATGGGAGGCCTTAACCTAGCTGCGTATTATTCTTTTTCAGTTTTTTAAACCATTTTCTCATATATTTCTAGGACAATGAACTCCTCTTATATATCTGTGTTAAACTTTGAACCTCCTCTTGGAGTCCCAATATCGGTCCAGGGGTCACAATTTTAACAATTAAGAATCTACATTATTTGAGGATGCTTACATAAGTAATCTCACAAATTGTAGCATTGTACATGTACAAATGTAGTTCCCGAGAAGAGCATTTTCAAACACTTTCCCTAAATATTTGTCTTATATTTGATCTGTGCTTACTATGTATTTAAGACATATCACTTTAGTCAGGTACTCTTCGTATACAATTGCGCTGAAAAATAGTTCCATTCATGATTAGAAGATACATCATTACAACAAATATTTAGAATATCAATGCATATGTATATGAGATAGTGGAAGAAAACAAAATAAGCGTAAAATCATTTTTAAAAATCACCTTTTTCCAAGAAACGTAAATGTGAAGTATTCATATTCCTATGCTAGCTGCCTCTTCAGTCATTTTCATGGAAATATAGGTCATTCTTTAAATGACAACTTTTTCACTTAAGGTGGAATAACACAACACACATCATTACAAAACGGCTGACCTCTGATCGAAACGGCATTTCGTTTTAATCAAAATGATTTTTTCAGAGAAATAAATAAATTACCCCATAGCCGAGTTGATAAGGTATTGGGCTTGTGATCTGTACATCCCAAGTTCAAATCCCAAACGGGATTTTGTTGTTATTTACTGAATTGATCTTTTTAAATATTCAATTTTGTTTATCACCAAACTGCATATTTTTTGCTTATTTGACATATGTACAGTTTAATTATCATCATAATCATCATTCATAATCAAACATTTATTACCGACCCCCCCTCCCCCCTGAAAATGAAAATTTATTGAATCTACATTGTAAAATTATCGCAAATATGCCTCGGACCACCCCTGGCAAACGCCCCCCCCCCCCTTCTCTCAAACAGTGCAGACAATGGGAGCAAGCAGTATCAAGATTTTTCATAAAAAAGATAAACCGATGCACATTTAATGTGTCAGCATTTACATTTACAATTAATAAATGTTAAATGTGGGATGTAATAAGCAACAGTGAGCAAGAGTTTTCAAGTAAAAGGGATGTTCACCATTCAGTGCACGTGTGTAATCCTGATTTAAAAATAGATTAACCATATTTGAAAGGTGGATGGGGGAGGGGGGTCATCGCAAAAGGTTGTTAAATATGGTCTAATATAGCATTGAATCATGATTTTTTGAAGTATACAGTATCATAACTGCAGCGGTGTGTGCATACAAATTGAGTAACGCGCGTTAGCGCGTTATGAAAATTTGTATGCAAACATCGCTGCAGTTATGAGACTGTATACTTCAAAAAATCACGATTTAATGCTTATATTTACATTATTTTATCTTCATTCCTTGTCTGCAAATGTGATTTCCTATCTTATCCTAAGGGTATGTTCATATTAATGGAAGAGCCACAGTAACAGCCGCAAGCGTGAACTTTGATTTTTGCTTGTGACGTTGCAGTTAAGAGAGTTCAACGTTTGTGACGTCATAATAAAACTCGTCATTTTAACCTCCGAGTACCCTGTGTGCATAACAGTGTTTTAACTGCCGTAGCTTTCAACACACTTTACAAGCAAAAAATATGTGGAATGTAAATATGGTACAATGTAAATAATAACTGGTGTTGGATTAACATCATTACCAAATAATCATCAGTTTAGATTAAACCAAATATATATTCATGTAGCTAGAATATTTACTGGAGGGTGTGACCCGATTTTTGATAAATTGGGCTATTTCATTCATCTTAAAAAAGGTTCGTCTTACTTATGTACATTAAACAATTACTAGTCATTTGCGTGTGTGTTAATTCGATAGTTTTCTTCAAAAAACATTCAATTTAAAGTTTAATGTAAATGTATGTAGTTGTTATGAAACAAATGTCAAAAAATTCATTTGACCCCCTCTCCATGGTAAAGTTCATTCAAACCTCTCAGCTGTTTTGTGAATGGTCAGCAGGACTTAATATGTCTCATTCATAGTTATTGCGCGCCGATTAGTGGACGAGTCCAAATTGGGAGTATGAGAAGGGGGGTTTGCAGCAGAGACAATTTTCTTAACTTGCATGCATTTGCCTCCCCCTCCCATTTTTGTCGGAGCATATTATAAATGAAACTGAAAATAACTATAAAGCCAGTAAAGGAAATCTAATTGATTTGAATTGAAGTTAGAATAAGAAATTCCGTGACCAAATTAGAGCAAATAGATATACTTATATATAAGTAAATACACAGACACAGAAAAAAATAAACCCACAGAAAAAGCTTACTATCAATTCATGATCATGAATCAGACGAACAGCAACGAGACATTGCGCAAATTTGGGTATGACTAATGACTCGAAACACCAGAAATCCCGAAAACCACTGCTCGACTGTATTTTTGTGCGATGTATCAGGTTCTTAGAAGTTCTTCCTGCTAGAATGTAAAATCGGTCTGCTTTATTAAGATAAAATCTCAGGCATCAATCCAGGATTTGAAAAAGATAGCTCAGATAATTTTATTTCCAAATTCTGGGCCATTTTGGGCATACAAAATGACAAAATACAATAATTACAACAACACATATATATTGTGTCTTACAAAAAGAGAGAATGTTTCTGAATGATAGTTTACATTCATATAGAAGATGATTATTTTAGTATATTTCAGTTTCATTTAGTTGAACACAACTGTGGATTTTCTCATTTGGAAACAACTATAAACATGACAAATTAATATGTAGTTTGCAAAAAATTCAATAACACTATCACATTCAGTTGACATTTGCCGGATAAACTTATCTTTATTACATATATCTTTAAAAAATGTTATTAAATTTTTCATTACCGGATGTGGGAGTGGGGGTTGTAGGTTAATTTGTAATTTTGCTATATAAATTTGAGAAATTAGAATTTTTCACCGGGCGGGGGGTGGGGGGGTGGGGGGGGGGGCAGGGGGTCCTTCTCCTACATTGCCTCTTCTAGATTCGCGCATGCACTTTTTAAAACCTAATGAATGTGCAATAACATCATAATTTATATTGCTATAGTCCAGTGTCTATGCATATCGGATGGTAACTGTGAACAGTTTATAACATGTACAATAGGTTAAAACCGGACATTATGTGCCCGGTAAAATGATCTGATGAGTTCAAAATTCACCTTTGAATTATCAGGGACGAATCCAGGATATGAAGTTAAGTGTACATGGGCGCCAGTTGCAGGCACGTAACATCGGGGGGGGGGGGGGGGGGGGGGGGGGCTGGCCCCTCCACTTTTTCTCGCGGCAACAATTTTTTTTTTAAATTTACTGATAAAAAAATGAATTATCACAGAGTTGCCCCCCCCCCCCCCCACACTTTTTTGGGATTAGGATTAGGATTTTGAAGAATTTGGGAAACTTTAACATTTTCCTTTTTTTTTTTAAATATATATATATATATATATATATATATATATATTTTTTTTTTGCTTGTCAAGAATTTTTGGATGAGTCTGCCCCCCCCCCCCACTTTCAAAAACGATGCTACGTACTTGCCTGGGTTGTAGGCAGGGGGTCTGGGGCCGTCTTGAGACCCGCATGGGTCCAGGACACAGCCGTGGTGGGGGTTCTGGAGGCAAATCTCTTGGATTCTAGAGAATTTATGGGGTAAAAATGAAGCCTTTCAAAGTTATAATTTTGTGATATTTCTTCCCGTACGTTAAATGTGATAAAATTACAACTGTTCAGAGCGTGTAGATTTAAGACCAGCCTGCAGTTATCCAATCAAAAGCTATTATGCTTCTGAATCCAACTTCTCAATCTTTCAAGGTAAATTTAGGAACAATAATCTTTCCGGCGAGAAAAACTGGGGGGCTGAACCCTCTATCATACTATGTTTCTAATGTTTAGGTATAACTTTGCAAAAAAAGTGGGGGGGGGGGGCTAAGCCCCCCCCCCCCCTAGCCCCCCCCCGGTTCCGACGCCTATGTGGTGTATGTGTGTGTGTGGGTGGGGAAACTTATAATATGGTTTATTTTAGCTGCAATAATGTAGCCCGGCCTCTCCCGATTTTTTTTTTTTGATTTTGATTTTTTTTAATTTAATTTTTTTTTTTCAAAAGTCATGATCATTGTTGTAATTTTAATCAGAGAAGCATTTTATTACGTATGATATTTACCAGTCAAACGAGAATCACATACATGTATATGTATTACATTCTCTTTCTTGACTTTATCTACTTCCCTTCCGGATTCCTATCCAGATTATTCGTATTTTAGATGCACCGAGCGACACCTGACGGGAAAATTAATCATGGCCGCTAAAACTTCGTCTACAACTTAACAAACAGAAACAAGTTGATAAAAATGGAGGATGACGAGAGAACGCAGAAACTAAAAGCAGGAAAGCAAAAGGTGCAGCAAGTTTATCTTACAGAGGTTTTATTTGTACTTGTTTCTTCGACGAACTACGAATAATTCCGTTATGTTGATTCCGGGACAATGCAATGTGTACAGCGTGGCGATAATCGGACCCGATGTATCCTACATCCATGATTCGTAGGAAGTCTGACTATGTCAGTGTTTAAGAAAAAAATGCACTAATTCAATTTCATCAATCGGAGTGTTGTCATTGAGAAATACATGGTTGTAGCATTCTTTTTAGTCTTTTCGTATGGTGAGGATGGAAGTAGTGAGAACTCGATGTTGTAACAACCATACCTACTCACTGTTTACAGAACAGATCATAGAAAGAATAATCTTACCGTGATTAGGTCACACTTAGGTCACAGTAAGAATTGCTCCCATATATTTGTAATTTAGCAGCTGCGAAACAGATCTGCTTTGCGTCAATTGAAGTCTGTTAAAAATAATATGCAGGGGAAAAACACATTTTAATGCATTACAAACCGTTTTGAACATGCATATGTACTTATGTCCACAAAATATCCATTTAATTGGTCGTACCAAGGCATTTTGTTAATATACATGTACACGTTTGAATCTGCCTGCCATTTTGTCAGAAATTAATGCACTCAGAATATTTCAGATATTATCATTAACATGGCAACCTTAAACAGCGAATTTTCAAACATGATGTTTAAAGTGACAGTGATTTCATGGCAAAAACAGTAAATGAGGTAAAATGGGATTATAAACGAGCAACATCAATAGAAACCGTGCTTTTCAGTTGTCCTTTCAGTACTGTCGTTGCGGACGTAACGGTGGTCACCCCGTCAACAGACATTCAGACACAGGGTTCAAATAATATTTTCGAACCCAGGGGCCATGTGGACTCACAACTTTTCAGGTTATACAAGCCCACAATAATTTTTAGGGGCCCACTGATATTCACAATGAAATTAGTTTATAATATAAAAATATAGAGAATAAAAATTGTTATGTGCCAGTATTAATTTAAATTAAATCCAATATATTAAATTAAATTTTTTTATGTATTCATAAATTTTATAGATTAAATGTTTTGTAATTGTGTTAGCTAAATGACAAATAAAATCATTCTCTGTTTTTCTGTGCATTGTGGAGGTATTGGTCCAACCCTTTTACCCAATTACAACCATTATGTAAAGGATCTTATTGTTTTAGGATAACTGTAAACAAACAGTTTTATGATTATTTTAGCATTAATTTGGCAAATTTATTAACTAATTACAAGTTACCAACTAATTGTAATATCAACACTAAAAGAAAGAAACATCGGTTGCACAGTATGTGGTTGCATCACCCGTATGTTATAACCCCTAAAGATAAGACAGTTATTAATCACAACAGGGGTTAACTCGAGTCAATAAATTTTACACTCACCATGTGGGCAAAATAATTCTTTGAGTAATAGTCTACCAGAGTAAAAATTACTCGCATTTGCGAGTGGGCAAGTGGTTATTTGCAACCCTGCATCGTTGTTAAGAATGGCCTGACGCAAGAGCGACATCGGCAACAAACCTGACATTTAAAACATAACAATACAGAAACACATGTCATTTAAACAATAAAATGCTTTCTTTGGTGATTCATTCGGGATATGAAGGTAGCGACATTGCAGAAAAAAACATAACCGCGTTAGCGGGTTATGTAAATTTTTTCTGCATTGATCGCTACCTTCATAACCCGAATGAATCATCAAAGAAAGCATTTTATTCTTCATATTAACATCTTTCTTTTAGCTAATTGATAAATTGATTATGAAAAGTCACTAAATTACCTACTGTCAATGTACGTAAGTACGTTAGCTAAAAGAAACAGCCAAATCGCCTCCTGTGAGACTTTGAGTCTGACATCGTCATGATTATTTCGTGCAGTCCGTGATTTTTTCTAGGTCGCTGTAGGTTTGGACCAATCGATAAACAGGGCGTGTCTATATTTGTCCTGTCAGTTTCTTATCAGTTTCAGCAGCTGTAGATTTCGACCAATCGATAAACGGGGCGTGTAGATTTCAGTCTGGCTGTTTCTATAGAGCTATGAATTAACTATAAGTTTCCGTAAGAAATAGAGGGAATAATACTTTGTAGAATGATGTAAATATACAGTAATGAATACAGTCACAACACAAGACGCAATGATCATTATAGATAAAATATAAATCATCCACAATTACAGTATAGGCTCCCATATGGTGACTGTCCAAAGTCTGCTTTGAGCCCTGTATCAATACCTATTCATAGAATGTATGACTAACAATAATTTATTGCAATTGTATACATAATTCAATTATATTTTGTATTGAATGTGATAGAGATATTGCATTAAGCTGTTATGTCTTTTCAGTTAGCAGAGTTCCAGAAGAAACGAAAGAAGAAGAAGACACACTTACCAAAAGATGCCGGGGAAGAAGAACCAGTTACCGTGGCGACAGACCAAAGCGAGGCTTCGTTGTCCAGTTCAGGGGATGTGTCTTTTTCTGATGTAAGAATCTGATCCAAACTCAGCGTTATTTAAACAACAAAATACATGTACTTCCTTTGGTGATTCATGTGGGATATGAAGGTGGCGGCAGTGCAGAAAAAATACATAACCTGGGTTAGCGAGTTATGTAAATTTTTTCTGCACTGATTGCTACCCAAGCAGATTTTGATATACCGGTATCACTATTATTTTTCTGACTGTTATGAACTCTGTAAAGTATAATCTGAATTTGGTATTCCTGATTCAGAAGAGCGGCATCAAGGAATTAAATGCTTAAGTGTAGAATAAGGAATCTTCTGTTAAGTTTCCCAATGTTTAACTTTACTTGTATACCTGTATACATACTTAGGGACCCCCCCCCCCACTCAAATACAATCCCCAAACTATTCAAATGGAGAATATCCATTTATTATGCCTCCCTTTGAAGAAGGGAGGGCATATTGCTTTGCTGCTGTCGGTCGGTCCACCAACAGTTTCCGTTCATTTTCTTCGCAGAGGATAAACATAATGAAATGAAATTTGGTATACAGGTTTATCTTGATAATATCTAGATCAAGTTCGATTTTGGGTATGATCAAGCAATTTTCAACAGAGTTGTGCCTCCTTGGATGTAGAAAAATTCCAATTATTTGCAGTTTCTGTTCATTTTCTTCGAAGAGGATGCACATATTGAAATGAAATTTAATATGCAGGTTTATCATAATAATATTTAGGTCAAGTTCGATTTTGGATATGATAGAGCAATTTTCGACAGAGCTCTGCCCTTTGTATGTAGAAAAATTCCAATTATTTGCAGTTTCCGTTCATTTTCTTTGCGTAGGATGCACATATTGAAATGAAATTTGGTATAAAAGTTTATAATAATAATATCTAGATCAAGTTTAATTTTGGGTACATTCAAGCATTTTTTGTCAGAGTTATGTGCCTTGGACTTAGAAAAATTCCATTTATTTGTAGTTTCCGTTCATTTTCTTCGCAGATGTTTCCAAGGGAGGGGGCATAAGTGTTTTACAAACAGCTCTTGTTTATTTCAGTAATTTTTCAATTTATAAAGACCTTGTTATTTGCTTTTGACAAATATGGTAGAGTTATTTTGAAAAAAAAAACCCAGGCATAACATTTATATTGATTTCATGGAAAAAAAAATTCTGCAACATTTGATATAAGGGACCATTAATTGAAAACGACTGTAAACTATGATGTGCCATTGTTTACTTATTTGTTGTTGACTACATGCTGTTATTGAATTCTGTTTGTTTTTAGAGCGACCAGGGAATGACTGAGACAGCACCTGACGTAAGTACTTTGTGGACTTATTTCTCTGTATAATGGGGTATGTTTTACAAAAGAGCTTACGACAAAGATTCCTAATTAGTAATTAAATGCAAAGAATTTATTAATTAATTAATTTTACCACAAAGTAGATGTGTAAAATGTGTAAATAAAGCCATTCATAAAAGTTCAACATCCATAATGTGGACAGCTTGATAATGAGAACTGTTCTATGGTATAGAGCATTCCATGATGTAGAACTTTCCATGATGAGGATTGTTCCATGATGTGGACTGTTCCATAATGTGGACTGTTCCATGATGTGGACTGTTCCATAATGTGGACTGTTCCATAATGTGGACTGTTCCGTGGTGTAGAACATTCCATAATGTGGACTGTTCCATGGTGTAGAACATTCCATGATGTGGACTGTTCCATGGTGTAGAACATTCCATGATGTAGAACTTACCATGATGAGGACTGTTCCATGACATAAACAGTTCCATGATGTGGACTATTCCATGATGTGGACTGTTCCGTAATGTGGACTGTTCCCTGGTGTAGGATGCATGACATTGCATGACAGGGATTTATCAGCCTATTTTGGGAAATTCCATTTTTGGGGAATTGGAAAAATTTTATTGACCATTTGATGAAATTGGGAAATATTTCGTATCATGAATTTGAGGTATGGTCCACATAGACCTCTGAATTTTGACAACCAAATAGCTAGACTTTTATATAGAATCTTACTGCATTATACAGATGTATATATATATCTAAGATTTCTACGTTTAGGATTAGAACATTTATTTTTTTTAAAAAGAATTTAATAAACATCTTCAAAGAAGTACACAATTTATCAACATCCCCTTTTAAAATGCAAAAATGCATTGATCAGAAAGTATAATTTTCTATTTGAAAAAATTCCTAATGCATACTATTACTTAAGCATCGATCTAGTAATGTATAAATAATATGATACATTCACAGTAAACCACAAATTACAATGTTTTTAGAAAAACAGGAAATTCTGATTAAAAGTTGGCGATGTTTACCGAGTGTTTTTAAACTTATTTTCTTATTTGACTGCAGCTTTGTTAAATTAGTTAAATACAGAAAATTTATGGTAATTTTGGTTACTTTACGAAGTATTTTCCCAACAAAATCAATATATAAGCACAATTCACCATTTGGGGAAAAATACTGCTAAATTGGAGAAATTGAGCCTGTTTTCGATTTGGAATGGGGATATAGTATTACATTGAATGTTGTAGGACACCCGGACCTTACTGCGGAGACAGACAGCGCTGTACGCGGCCTATGACAGAATCGAAGAACTGGAGGAAAGCCTCACAGGAAAACAGCTTGCCCTGGACAAGGTCATCTCAGAAAACGACCAGCTCCAGCGCAAAATACAGGAGTCAAAGGTAATCATCCATCACAGCTACAGACAGTAAAATAACACTGGAAAAAACGCTCGCCTGTCTTTAATGTTATTTACTGCTAAATCCAATAACCCCCTCCCCCCCCCCCCCCCCCCAGTTCACAATGAAAAGTAAGAGGACACAAGCATTTAGTCCATTTCCACAAAAACAAAGTCTGCAACTAATGGTTTCAAATAATGCTTTTAAACACTAAATTACACATATACTAAGATAAGTTTTTCCTGAAATCGGTGGACTTGGAAAGGTTTCAAATCAGATGTTTTTGTTTAGTAGTCCTAAAATTTGGCCTTTTTTGCATTTTTTTCTGTTTTTTAAATAGTTCACTAAAGTTTTTAAAATTTTTAGTGTACGTAACCCACATAATAGCCATATATAAAGTGTACATACAGGTAACTCTCAATGGCTCGAACTTAGATCGCTTGAAGCATTTAGGAATGTAGGAAACATCAAGGGCAGGCTTGCTCAAGTACCATATTTTAGTATTTAATGTGTAAAATTATGTAAAGGAAAATGTATGTTCAAATTGTACTTGAGCAGACCTGCGCTCTATACTTCCGAATGCAAAATATAAAGAAAAACTGAGGATATTTTCATTTGTTTGCAAAATTGCAGGAATTTCGTCATTAAGGTGATGTCATAGATAAACAGCAAATGAGCAATCATAACTAAAATCAAGATTAAAGTGATAGGCATTCTCTGTACAATGATTTATGAAGATATGATTTTATACGATGCTGTTTTAAAAATTTATTAAATTTGGGGGCAGATATTTAACCATAACAAATATAGTCCTTTTAAGCTCAAATCGTGTGAAGGTCCCTTAAAGGATAATTTGCTGATTATGATTTCAAACAATTCATTTCTTGGACATCTGTGATATTTGGTGTGATTAAAGTTTATTTGATTTGATTTAGTTTGTGTGTGATTTACACATGATTGGTTTGTCAGTTTTAGTGTGATTTAACTGTGATTGATCTGTTCCAGCTGAACGACTTGGAGTCGGCCGTGAAGAAACGGGAGGAGTTGATCGTCCAACTGTCTTCTGCTCTTCAGACCGTGACCAGTCAGACGCCTAGTGATGCCATAGCAACGGAAATGGCACAGGAAGTTCAGAATTTGAAGAGCCAGCTCCTAAATGTACGTCATTGAAGTCATCATTATAACAATATGTCATTGATGTCATCATTGTAACAATAAGAATCTAATGTGGGCGGGATTGTCTTCGGCATATTAATGCTATATTAACCTCCTTTAAATGAAGACATGTTTAAAAAAAACTAGGAACATGTTAAGGATTTTCTATTTTCAAAACTTTTTTGGGTGGTCAAAAACATCATATACAAAGGATAAAAAATATCTGACGGTTAATTTGTTGACAAACCAGCCTCTTTAAGTTCAAAAAAAAAAAAATCAAAAAAATGAAGATCAGTTTTAAGTTTGCTTTGTTATACAAACTTGGTTGTTTTCTTCACCAATATTTACAAATCCAAAGAGCTTCTCATAAGGTTTGCGTAAATGGTATATCTTGAATGAGTAAAACACCCTTGATTTGACATAGGAAACATAGTTATTTGGTTTACATAGGAAATAAATTTGTTATTCTGGCCCAATCAAGAGTGTACGGGTATTTACCCAGAGTTGTCTTTCATACTCCCTTTGGCGTTCGGGTGTATGGAATACAATTCAGGGTGGATCCCCGTACTCCGGGGTGGATCCCCGTACTCCGGGGTAGATCCCCGTACTCAGGGGTAGATCCCCGTACTCCCTGATTGGACCTTGGTAACAAATAGTAGTACTGTAGATTCCTAATAAAACAAGGAATTTAAATCCGCGGAAAATTGCAGGAAAGCACGTCTTGCAGATTTTAAAATCTTGCTTATTTCTTAGTACAGATGTAAACTAAATGGAACTGTGATAAAAACTGGTGTTTGCGGCTTTCTTGTGATTTGATGCAAAACAATTTAATTGGAGAATTAAGTACTAGCCTAATATAAGGAATTTACAGTATTTAGCCTTTATTTCAGATATTCCGGTTCTGAATTCTTGTAAATTGTTGAAATAAGTTTTTGTGGTCATAACCATTTTTGGTCTGTTTTGATCTCCTACAAAAGAAGAGCTCTATACATGAATTAGATTAACTTGGACCATAACCTTGTGACTGTTCTTTTGTAGGCAAGCAAAATGCTGGAGACCCAGATGGAGAAATACCGGACCACAACGCAGACTCTACAGGAGGCGAAGGCCGAGATATCCATCTTACAGAAACATCTCAGGGAGCGAGACAAAGGTCAAGAGGTCAAAGGGTCACCAGCAACCAATCAGGAAGAGCCTTCACAGCTTCAAGCGGCCAATGAAGAGAGACTTCAACTAGAGCAAGAACTCCTCGAGGCCAGGAATCAGATAGCCTCCCTTCAGGAGAGATTGCAGGACAACTCGACAGGAAACGACGAAAAACTCGGTCAGATTCTGGGTGAATTGGAAGCTTTACAGGAAGTGGTCACAGGTAAAGACCATGAGCTCCTTGATTTACAGTCACGCGTGTCTGCCAGTGAGGAAGAGCGAGATAAACTACAGTCACGTATTTCAGACATTGAAGAAGAAAGAGATAGACTGAGTAATATTGTATCTAATTTAGAGGCAAGAATTCTAGAAAATGACAGACTCAAAGAGGAAAATGACAAACTGAAAACTAACATTCAAGATGTAGAAGAGAGGTCTCGTAAAGAATTGGAGCAAATCAAAAATGAAAACATAGAAGTCCTAGAAAATCTGAGAAATGAGAATGCCAAAGAAGCTGAGTGTTTGTTAAATGAATGCAATGAACTTAAATCCAAACTCGGTGAATTTGAAAACAGTATTAAAGAAACAACAGAAATGAAACTGAAAATGAAAGATCTGGAAGAAAAATTTAAAGAGATGGAAGAAAAATCTGCTAGTGAGAGTGGTGAGGTGGATCTTATGAGAACAGATTATGAACTGTTGACAGATACCCTGAAATTAAAGAATGAGAGAATTGCGGAGCTAGAGCGGTCTGTTACAGAGGAGAAACACGAGATAGAAATTGAACTCTTACGCGGGGACAACGAACTCCTGTCTGAGCAAGTCCGAAGTCTGGAGGAGAAACTGGAAGGATCCGAGAAAAACATCGCTGAGAAAGGGAGACAATTGGAGTTTGTGCGTACCGAGGTTGAGGAGTTAGAATCACGTCTCCGAGACAAAGACGAGATAGCATTCATGTACGAGACCAGCATCACTAACCTCCAGCGAGAAAAAGAACAGCAAGCTTTGGAAATGGACCAACTGAATGAGGAATTGGAAAATGCCCTGTTGAAATGTAAACGAACAGATGAGCTTGATTTGCAGCTAGAATCTCTGGTGTCCCAGCTCAACGGCCTACAACAAGAGTGCCAGTGTTACCGCGTCCAGAACGACGAGCTCAAAAACAAAATCAACGTCCAGCAGGATCTGTATCTCAGCCAGCAGTACCAGATCGAAGTTGCGGGGAGGGAAAAGGAAGAGCTTCTGACAGAAAACCAACGCCTAGGGGTTGAGAAAGAGGAGCTGAGACAGGAGGTCATGAAACTACAAGTTGCAATGGAGAACTCGGGTATTGCAAAATCTGAAGATCTGATGGAGGGAAACGTGGAATCTCGCAAGAAAGTAGAGAAGGAAATGAATGAAGTGGAAGCAAAAATTCGACATCTGAAGGAAGAGAATTTGTCCTGGAAGATGAAAGTTCAATCTATGGAGGACAAAATTCTTGACTTGCATAAAGATCTTGAGGTGTCCCAAGACAGCACTGCAGCAGAAATTGGAAAGCTTCATGATTTCTATAAACAAGAAATTCTGGACAAGGATGATGTGATAAATTCATTACAAACTGAAATAGAAAATTACAAAGCAAACACAAAAAAAGAAAATAATTCCGCTGCAGTTGGAAAACATGAAGACTGGAAGACATCAGAAAACAGTGATGGTAACTCTATCACGAATTCCATGATGGAATCAATGGTGGAAGATCTTCTCTGTCAAAGTGAGGCTGCGATTGAAAAAGAGGCTGGCTACCAAAAAGAGGATCCTATTGCAAACTGGGAAAAAGAAAACGTTTGTGAAGAAATAGAGTTGGTTCAGGAGGAAATGATTCCAGTGAGTCACATAAATTTGTTAACATCCTGTGAGGACCAATCCAGTAAACTCGGTAAAGATAATGGTGGTGATCAGGACGAACCATTAGAACTCTGTGCTTCCAACATTGGTGGTGATGAAGAGGAGATTTCCCATTTACACCACAGCCTTTCAGCTCCCAGGGACTCGGAGGTTACTGAGGAAGGAACAATCCAATCCTCCTCATTATCTGAAAATGAATCTTCAAGACTAGACAACACTGAGGAGGAAATAAGATCTGTGTTGAATTTAGAGTCTAGTGTTTCTCTGGACTCAGGAAACTTTTTAATGATTTTAAAAACCTTAGAAAATCAAAAACACCATCTCCTGGAAAAGTTGAAACGGGCAGAAGCAGAGAGGGACAAACTTTGGTCAAAATTTCAGAATACCAAAACTGATGAAATATCTGATGACAGTTTGAATCTAGATGACTCTATTGATGAAGATAATACACAGTCTCAACCTCAATTTGTGGAAGATGAAATAATCGTTAGGGAAGAAACAAATGAAAGTTTTGCTGAAGGGAGCATTGTAGATGAATCAGAAGATGGAGTGGATGGGCCAGACAGTCTTGAAGTCATCTTCCCAGACACGTCGTCTCCAGATAATGGTGCCGTGACCAGGATCCTGGATGAGGAGGGAGCACCACCTGCCCACGAGATGGAGACTGGGAGACAGGAAGGGGTCACCATGGCGGTGGAGCCAAAGAAGACTCAGGTGAGCCCGTGCATGCTTTCATCAGGTGCTGCAGCTTCTTCTGTTAGTGTTGATGCGTTAACTAATTCCAGTTCTGTTTATGTTACTGTTGACAATGTTACTGTTGACAATGTTACTGTTGACAATGTTACTGTTCAGATATCACCCACTGTTTCTACCACTGCTCACAATGCAGGAGAATTAAGTAATGTAACAGGTCCAATTCCACCCGGTGTTATTTCTTCAGCTTTTGGTTCTGGAGATTTAAAAAATAAAAATACAAAGACTGTGTCTGGTGATTTTACTACTGATACCAGTGCAAATGTTAGTAGTTTTGATTCAGCAATGGCTTCAGAGGATATTGTCAATGTTAGTGAAATGGAAGATTTATCCTTAACAAGAATAGCAAGTTTGTCGTCAAAAAATGAATCTCTTCAAATTAAAATAGACTCGTTAATTGTTGAATTGGACAGAAAATCTGGAGAGTGTGAGGACCTTAAAGACAGATATAACCAAGTGTCTAACAGATTCGATGTATTCAAAGCAAGTTTTTCAGACATTTCCGTCAAAAATGAAAATCTAGAATATGAGAATGAAGATCTCAGCAGCAAACTGGAAAACCTACAGAAGGAACTTGAGGATGTGAGAGCAGACTATTCGAGTTTACAGGACCATTATGACATGGTGGGGGACGAGAATCACAGTCTAAGATACGAGCACGATCAGCTGATACAGAAGTACGAGGCTGTGATGTCCGAGAACTCGAGTTTGTTACAAAGTCTGTCAGACTCTGATGTCATGGGAACAAAGATTTTACGGGAAAGTGAGGAAATCGTCACAAAACTCAGTGAGATGGAGGAAGAGAACTCGAGATTGAGTCAGAAGCTATCTCGGTCTGAAAAGGCAAGCTCAGAGCTTGAAGCAGAGATTGAGGGTCTCAGTAAAAAATTAGACAAAGGAAATGTTAACTATGAAAGTTTGTTACTGGAAAAAAGTGAGTTAGCTGAAAACCATAGAAAACTCATAAATGAAATGAAGATAGTACAGAAAGAAAAATTAGATAGTTTGAGAAAATCACAGAATTTACAACAACAACTTGAGCTGCAGATTCAGGAGATAAAAGATGTGAGATGTGCCAAGATCTCAGAGCTAGAATCTCGAGTTGATGAGTTGAGAGGCCAGAACAGAACGCTGACATTTGACAGACAGAATGCTGAGTCTAAGATCAACAGTCTCGAATTGGAAGCAGAAAAACTCCGAGAAGAGCATGAGCTGTTACTTTGTCAGAGGGACGACAAAATGAGGAGACTGAGTGAGGAGTTAGATGGATTGAGGAGCTCCGTACAGCAGAAAGACACAGAGCTTCATACAATCAAAGGAATATTACGCGACAGTGAAAACACGAATCATCAGCTTCAGAGGGAAATCGCAACACTCCAAGCCAACAACACAGAATTAAGTGACAAACTGACTCTGTTAGAGAAACAGTTGGAGTCCAAAGACAGAGAGGGGGAAACAGTTCAGAAACAATGTCAGGAGCTGACAGAGGCTCTCAGCCAGAGGGACGAAGAAATCACAGAGCTTAGGGGTCAGCTAAAGGCAGTGGAGGAAAGGCTAAAGGTAGAACAGGGGGAGAGGGAAAAGGCCCAGAGGGAGAGGAAAAAAGCCCAGAGTGAGAAGGATAAGGCCCAGGAGGAGAGACAGCTCCTTGTGAAGACTCTTACTCAGAAAGAGAAACTATTAGTGCAGAGGCAATCAGCAGAAAAAGAAACAGAGACCAAGTTAGAGGAGAAAATGACTCGGATTTCTGAAATTGAAGAACAACTGAGTAATAAAGAGAGGGAATTTGACAACTTGGCAGCTCATCTGGAGGAGAGCAAGAAAGCGTGGAAGGAGGAGCTAAGTGTGAAAGACAGTGAGATTGACCGCCTGACCTCATCAAACAAAGAGACTCAGCAGTTGGTGGACGGTCAAAACCAGCAGCGCGTGGAGGACATCAGACAGACAGAAATGGAGATTCAACGCATTGAGGCAGAGTTGAGCCAAAAATTAGATGCAGAGAGAGAAATGAAAGAAAAAATTGAACAACAAATAAAGAAAATGGATGCAAAAGAAATCCAAATCAAGGATTACCAGTTAAAACTTTCACAGTTGACGAATGAGATTGATTCAAATCAAAAAAAAATTGAAGATATGAAATCAAGTCATGAAAAAAGTGTTGAAGTCCTAAACGAGAAGGTGAGGCATGAAGCAGTAGTAAATAAAGACCTTCTTGTCAAAATCTCAGCATTGGAAGAATCCAATGCTGCACTGGGCAAACAACTAAATGAAGTGGAAGAGAAGTGTGAACGTCTGAAATCAGAGCTAAGGAGTGAAGTTGAGTCAAGACTGAATGAAAAGCACCATCAGATTGAGCAGCTGAGGGAAGACATAGGAGAGTTGAAGGAGAATATAGGGAGCAGTGAGCAGACAGAGGAAGGGATACCTGTCCTGGAATCACTAGGGAAACTCCAAACAGCTCTGTCCAGGATCACGGACAGCATGAGGGTCGAAACAGGGGGAGGCCTACAGGTGGAAGATACAGCAAGCCTACAGGTGGAAGATACAGCAAGCCTCCAGGTGGAAGATACAGCAAGCCTACAGGTGGAAGATACAGCAAGTCAGCATCCTGAATCAGACAAGTTGGAGAATCAATTGGTAACAGGGGGAGGCCTACAGGTGGAAGATACACCAAGTCAGCATCCTGAATCAGACAAGTTAGAGAATCAATCGGTAATGATCGTGGAAGCAATGGAGCAGACGACAGACAAATCCACTGAGCAGGCGACAGCAGAATCCTGTCAGACTACAGACAGTGTTACCAAGGTGACTGCTCTCGTGGAAATTCATGAACTGAAGGAAAGTGTTAAAGCATTGCAGGCCCAAGTTCAGGGGCTGCAAAAGGACAAAAATCATTTAAAGACTTGTCTAAAGGAGGCCACACAGGGATTGAGTCAGGGTGATCGGGAAGAAATGGAGGCAGTGCTTGAGGAGAATAGCCACTTAATGGAGGAAATCAAAGCTTTGTCTGGGGAACTAGAGAAATTAAAGAGTAGAGCCGAAAAAGAAGAGAAAACGGTCACTTACTCAGACAACACTGAGGATCAACTTCAGAAAAAGTTTGATATTTTGACGATGGAAAATCGGAACTTGAAGCAGAGTTTCTCTGATTTGGAGAGAGAGATCGAGCAGGGACAGAGTCAGATCCTGCAGATGACCCTGATGTTTGAGCAGTCGGTGTCGGCCAATGAAGTACTGAGGGACGAGATACTCTCCCTGAAGGAAGAGTTAGAAAACATTGCCGAGTCAAGGGAAACCGTGGACCTGGCACTGACAAACATGGAGCAGAGAGTGAGCCGACAAGAGGTCAGGGATGACTTGTACAGTTCAAAGGTCAAATCAGAGGTCATACAGCCCAGTAAGGATAGTTCAAAGGTTGAATCAGAGGTCACATGGCCCAGCGAGGGCAGTTCAGAGGTCAAATCAGAGGCCACACAGCCCAGCAGGGATAGTTCAAAGGTCACCCAACCCAATGAGGACAGCTGTGGTGACGGATCAGAGATTAATCAGCTTGGTGAAATTCTTGTCTCCCTGACTCTGTCCAACTCCCAGAATGTGCTTCTAAAGGAGGAGAATGAGAAATTGAAAAGTCGCTTGCTTGAAAAAGAAAATTTGATAGAAAATTCATTTCATCAAATGGAGAATGATTCCAGTGTAATAGTAGAAAGGTCTAAAACAAAAGAAGGAGAATTAGAGGATGCGAGGAAGACTCTGGCAGAGAGAGAAGAACTGATACACATCTTAGAGGAGCAAGTGAAGTTAGTGTCGAGAGAGAACTCAGAAATGAGGGAGGAAAGGGAGACCATTATAGAGGAGGTGAAAGTTCACCGAGATATAACAAGCGAGATGAGAGACTCGGTCGAGAAGAGTCGACAAGATGTGAGTGAGATTCGTAAAGAGCAGTCTGGATTTAAGTTGAAGATGGATGAAATTATTGAGGAAAAGGATAAGCTTGCTAGAGACTTGATGAAAAGAATCACTGAAAACCAGGAACTGAGAGCAAAAGTTGGCATCCTATCAATCGAAAACGACACGCTGAAACAATCGCAGGAGAGCTTCGAGAGAGTGAAGGCAGAGCGAGACGAACTGCTCTCAATGCAGGAGAAGCTGTTAGAGGACCTGACAGAAATGCAGGGAAGATACGAAGCTGTGCACTCCATGATGGAGGAGACCAAACAGGAATGTAACAGCGAGATGGAGAGACTGCGACAACAGCTTGGGGCGGTGAACCGCGACGTCGGGAGCCTGAAGACGTCCATCGACGTTCTCCAGTCAGAACTACAGTCGACGCAGGAACAAAAGGAGCAGCTGATGAGTAGTCTGGAGGAGAGGACCGGTGAGCTGGGGGTGACAGAGAAGGAGAGAGTGAAGGAGGTCAACGACAAAATCAACAAGGAGCTGCAGAATCAGAGGAGGGCCTGTGTAGGGTCCATCAATGCAGAGGCTTGTGGAGGACCTTCCAATGTTGAGTCCTCTGGAAGTTCTATTAATACTGAGGCCCTTATGGGACCTCATAATGAGGCTTATAGAGGGTCTGCCTTTGACGAGGCTACTCCTGATGGTGCTGATGTTGTGGAGTCAAGGTCCAGGTCCGGTAATTCTTATGACAGGGAAATCGAGACTGTGGAGTCTGACCACAACTCTTCAAAGGAAGAAAACATTGAGAATGGTGGGATGGGTGAGTGTGGTATGGAGGAAGACAATCAAGAGGAAATATTGAGGCCTGACTCTTTAGCAGCCGTGTCTGAGAGGGACTCGGTTGTTGAGGAGACAGAGATGGTTAGTGAAGGCAAACCCTCAGAACAGAGTTTTGTAGAGAAGAGTGATGAACAAGATGGAATGGACACAGAGTCGGAGAGAGACAGCATCAGACAGGAACTCGAGACGGAGTACAATCAGAAAGTGGAGGGACTCCGCTACGAGATGGAGGAACGTCTCGAGATGTCTCTGAAGGACAAGGAGTTTGAGCTGCTCGGGAAGTTTGACGTAGAGAAGCGGGTCTTGGTTCAACAGATGGAACAGTCGCTGGGACAGAGGATCGAGGCGGTGAAGGCGGAGAAACACAAGGAGTTCGTGGAGGCCATGCAGCGAGTCAGGAAGGACCAGGGGAGGAAACTCCAGAAGGAGGTCAAGGGTCGACACCGAGTCCAGAAACAGTTGCAGGTAAGATCAATAATAACGGATATTTACAGCCAGTTTTTCACATGAGTTCTTTAAAGTTAGGCTGAATACGCAACAAATTACTTGCCAGATTTTCACATGAGTTCTTTAAAGTTAGGCTGAATACGCAACAAATTACTCGCCTGGTTTTCATATGAGTTTTATTAAAATTAGGCTGAATACTCAACAAATCACTCGCCTGGTTTTCACATGAGTTCTTTGAATGTTAGGCTGAATACTCAACAAATTACTTGCCTGGTTTTCACTTGAGTTCTTTTAAAGTTAATGAGTTCTTTTAAAGTAAGGCTAAATACTCAACACATTACTCGCCTGGTTTTTACTTGAGATCTTTCAATGTTAGGCTGAATACTCAACAAATTACTTGCCAGATTTTCACATGAGTTCTTTGAATGTTAGGCTGAATACTCAACAAATTACTCACCTGGTTTTCACATGAGTTCTTTTAAAGTTAGGCTGAATACTCAACAAATTACTCGCCAGATTTTCACTTGAGTTCTTTTAAAGTTAGGCTGAATACTCAACAAATTACTCGCCTGGTTTTCACATGAGTTCTTTGAATGTTATGCTGAATACTCAACTAATTACACATAAAATCTACCTTAAAGTTTTAAACATGAATTTAAGCCATAAACTTTTTTGTTAGGTGAAGAAAGAATCAAAATATTTTAGCTTTAAGTATTGAAAATGTTGCTATTTTTTCATACAGAGCTCTTTATTTTAAGAAGATCTTGTAATGGCCAAGTCCACCCAGCGTATGAAAAAGCACTCTCATATTTTTAGATAGGATTTTTTAAGCTATTACAGTAATATATTATATGAAGAAATTTCTTCATATGTTAGCTTTGAAATAGAACTCTTTTTCTCGAGGAGATCAATATAGTCTAAAATGACTTTTTCAGCCGTCTTATTGCATAAAAGACAGGAGTTTGTAATACTTGAATATTTGTATCTAGCAAAAAAAAAAAATCTGAGAGAATTTTTTTTGTCAAATTTGTGAAGTAGGTGTTTACCTGAAACTCTCACAAGGAATTCCTGTGAATGCTCTTTATGTGTAAATTTTGTAATATCTAGCAAAAAAAAATCTTTGAGAAAATTTTATGTCAAATTCATGTTAAGTAGGTGTTTACCTGAAACTCTCACAAGGAATTCATGTGAATGCTCTTTTCATTTAAAATTTACATATTAGGCACACAAAAAAACCTTTGAGAAAATTTCATATCAAAGTCATTTAAAGTAGGGTTTCATCTGAAGTTTACATATTAGGCACAATTGGCTGTTTTTACTTGTAATTTAGAAATTGTGTCATGAAATACTGTGAAGCAGGAATTTTTTGTTGTTTAAAGAAAAACAAAAATATTTACGAAATAAACAGCATGTTTAAAGGCTCACTGGGATATGAATTTGGTTGGTCACGTGATCAAATCCTGTGAAACCCAAAGGGCTCTCAGACGATATGATCAGTAACCAACCAAGTTCTTACCATGGTGAACTTTTTCACGAAAATTTCTTGCACCCGAATAAACATTGGTTTACAGTATTCTGTGCATAAAAGATAATTTAGTAGTGATAATTAAACGTCAAATATATTATTTCAACCTTTGAATTTATATTTTAAAACTTGGAATGGTCTGTTTTATTATATTTTATGAGTTTAAAACTAATATTGTTTTGTTTTCTTATATTTCAGGAAGTTTCTGAGGAGCGAGATGAACTCAGAAGTGAGTTGAGTCACCTTCACCAGAAGCTGAGCCGTACTCAAGTGGGGACCATGATAGACTCAGTATTCACCGAGCCTGACCAGTTTCAACAGAGCTCCCCATCTCACCTCAACTCCTCTTTTATCTCAGAGTCAATCTCGCCACCGAGTTCTCTGAATCTCGGCTCGGATCAGGAGTGGTTCTGTGGGAACTCGGCCTGTCAGAAGATGTTCCACAGCTATAAGGATTTGTCTGACAGGATGGAGAACATTGCATTCCGAGCCCCAGGGAGTGGACAATCCGACGTAGTGACCCGAGCCCCAGGGAGTGGACGATCCGACGTAGTGACAGGTGATAGAAATGTGGAGCAGGGATTTCAACCCGAGATCCTTGGAGAGGAGAGACTTCTGGACGAAACAAAGTTTGGTTTAGGGAGCGCAGGATCAGACTTGATGAGAGATCAGAAAAATAGGAAAAGACACAAAAGTCTAGGCAATGAGCAGGATGGAAATGACAGAGTCGCTGAACTTGGTCAGGGCTTCCAGCCCGAGTGTGATGAAGTATTCTCTGAGAACATTCAAGATGGCGAGTACCTCTCAGAGAGCCAGAAAATCCAGATTGGATTCAATCCGGCTGAGCATGAGTCCTTCAAAGACATCCGAGATCAGGATTTGCAGGCCAGCCGACTCAGTTTAAATTTAGACTCCACCTGGGAAAGCCAGGGGGTTCAAAGGTCAATCTCGGAAGATTGTCCCCCACAGTTCTCACCCGAGTTGAAGAAGCTGAAGGTGTTTCCTGCGTCTGCTCCTGTGCATCACTTCCTTAAGGAGCCAGACGAAGGTTTCATTCCTTCCAAACATGGGGGAGACAATGCAGACTCCAACGATGGTCGCAGAATGTCGGAGACGGAGGATTCAGAAAATGAGACGATACCCACGGAAAAACTGCTGAGAATCCAGGAGTCTGAATTGCACCTTCTGAAAAACAAAATCGAAGAAATGATGGATGAGAAGTCTGAGTTAACGGAGAAGTGTCTGACGTTGAATACGCGAGTAGAACAGGAGATTCTGCTGCGCCAGGGACTCGAACAAGAACTGAACAGCCTGGTGGAAGATTTGTCCACCACTGAGCCAGCTAGTAATGCTGAACGACCGTCAAATTCTGATAATCCACAGAAAAATGATGGAAGTGATGGGAAAGAGAGGAAGGCTAGCTCCTTATCCATAGAAAGCTTGGAGAGTAAACTGAAAGGCCTCAGCTTTTTATACGAGAAAGAGAAGCAACTCAGAGAGGGACTCGAGTTAAAACTCAACACAGAGAAGTTGTACAGAAAAGACTTGGAGAAGGAGATCAAATCCCTGAGTATCGGCAGAGACCCTCCTCTTAGTGCAGGCCCTCACATCCCTGGGGGTAAATCCTCCCGGAGGGGACGAACTCTGACCCAGAGACAGTTCTCGTATGAGGCGGAGGACGCGGGTCAGCAATCGGGCGACAACTGGACCGTGCTGAGTCTGTTCTGTAGCGAGCATTACCGCGACATGGAGAGCAGGGTCCACCAGTTACAGTTCCAGAACCAGTTTCTGAGCGAAAAAATTCGCATCGTGGAAAGTCTGAATAACGGGGAGCGGAAAGCGTTGGTGGAAAAGAACCGGAAACTGGAGAGTGAGCTGAAGGAGCTGAGACACGGCTCGGTGTTTGTGGAGGAAGACGAGGAGCTGGTTGTGGAAGACGTGATGAGTAAGAGCTCTAGTGGCCCAGGTTTCCTGACTGAGGAAGATGTGAAACTAACAAAGGAAGACATCCAGCAAGCGAAGGAAGGCAGTGTGGAAGACGTGATGAGTAAGAGCTCTAGTGGCCCAGGTTTCCTGACTGAGGAAGATGTGAAACTAACAAAGGAAGACATCCAGCAAGCGAAGGAAGGCAGTGTGGAAGACGTGATGAGTAAGAGCTCTAGTGGCCCAGGTTTCCTGTCTGAGGAAGATGTGAAACTAACAAACGAAGACATTCAGCAGACAGAGGAAGGCAGCGTGGAGGATGGGACGAGCTCAAGGGGGCCAGGGTCCCTGACAAAAAAAGATGTCAAAAAGACCAAGAAAGCCAGCCAGCAGACAAAGGAAGATGGCAAACAGACAAAGAAAGGCATTATGGAAGATAAGGTCGATGATAACACAAATGCTGGAGCAGAGGAGAAACAAGTTTATTTTGAAGACACGAGCACTGGAACCTCTCTAGTGAAGAAAGGGGAATCAGAGAAATTATTGTCTGAAGAAATCTCAGTCAAATCTGAGAAGGAAATCTCAAGCACATCTCAAAAGAAGAACCAAGAAGACGTTAATGAGCTCAGAGAGATGCTCAACACTCAACTCGAATTGCTACGGAGAGATAATCTCTCTTTGCAGCTGGAAATGAAAGAAAAAGACGATTTTCTGGAACATGTAGAAAGCAGGACGAAAGATTTGGTGTCTGATCTCAAGAGAGAACAGTCAGAGTGTACAGAGGCCAGGCAGAGGGGAGAGGAGCTAGGACAGGAGTGTCTGAATAAAGAACAAGTCATCAAAGAAATCGCAGCAGAACTTAGCACACTGAAAGACAGGCTGGATGAAGAAAAACTAAAAAACAGCAGCTTGAAACTAGAGCTGGGTAAAATCAGAGAACAAGAGGTGTTAAATTTAGACCGGAGTTGTCAGACGGAGGAACTGTTGAACAATGATTTCAAGTTTCTTGCTGAGAGAACAAGAGAGGTGGAATCAGCCGAGGTACAGACTGATCCAGATCTGGTATACACGGGACATGTAGGGAGTCAGGCTGAGGAGGTTAATGGAAAAACCAAGGATCAGCGAGGTGCTGATGGTGTCAGAGGCAACCAGACCTCAGAGAAGGAAACGCAGGCTGAATGTGGTCCGGTCCACAGTGAGGACGGGCAGACACAAACTGATACAGGGGAAAATCACAAGGTGTCCCAGAATGAACTGGAGGCAATGAAGTTAAATCTTCAGGAAAAAGAGGACTACATCAAGAGACTGGAGGACGAGCTGGATCAGATGGAGACCTCGGGAGATGTAGAGGACCCGGGGGACCTCCAGGAATTCCAGGAGTACCGTGACAGGACGGAGAGAGCCCTCAAAGAGAAGGAGAGCTATATAAGGAAGCTGGAGGAACACTTACTGGGCCGGGAAACCCCCGAGAGAAATCTGAAGGCACTACAAGAGAAACTGTCTGTGGAGGAGGCTCCGAAAGTGGAGGTGGGTGGAGAAAGTGTGGAGGGCCTACACATTCACATTGAAACGGATGAGACCCATAAAAATCCACCGGATGAAACAGCGGATAAAGCAGATGTTAAAGCCACGATTGATCCTCTCCTACCATGGCACTCTCCACTGGACGACTTGTCTGAGCCGTCTAATTATAGCGTCAGGAGCGCGTCTCATCTGGAGATATCAACCAGTGTACCCGAGGTTATCCCCGAATCAAGAGATCTGTTCTCCCCGGGATTGTCTGTGTGTAGCACTGGCTCCACGTTTAGTGGTGGGAGCTGGGATCAGGGATTGGAGAGGATAGTGTCGGGATTAGGTCCCGAGGAAGACGGCCACAAAGCTCTTGAGCACAAACATTTTGAACTCATTGATGAGATCTCCAACCTCCGGAAAGACCTTAAAGAAACCAAGTCTATTTATACACAGGAAAACGCCCTACTACAGGAGGCCCTGGACAGGGAGAGATGGATGTCCGGGAGTCTCAGGTCCAAGCTCGGAATGTCCAACACAGTGGTGAACTTTGACCTTTCGGCCGAGATCGTCTCCCTGAGGCAGAAAGTCTCGGTGCTACAGGAGACGAACAAGATGCTGCAGACAGAGAACGACAGATGGATGAAGAGAATCCAGGAACAGGAGAGGCTGGTGATGGAGTTCAAAGGTCAACAGACCACAAACCGAGGTCCCCAGGGGGAGAGGGACGAAGCATTCACCCGACAGGTAGCGCTGCTACAGCAGCACAGGCAGGAACTGATGGACCAGTTAAAGGAGCGGGAACTAGAAAACAACAAGCTGTCCAGTAAACTGGGCGACCAGATGATTCTAGAAGAGAACCTGAGGAGGGAGAAAGACCTGCTGAAAGTGAAACTGAGCGAAAGAGAAAGTATAGAAGACGAGCTTCACGAGAAGAAGATGGAGCTACAGAGACAGGTCGGGTACCAGAGGAAGCTGGAGGACATCATCTACCACAAGAACCTGATCGAGAAGGAGCTGATGAAGCAGAAGAGGCTGCTCGAGATGGACTTCCTCGAGATTGAGTCTAAGCTCCAGGAGAAGGAGGAGCTGCTCGAGATCCAGAGGAGCCAGCTACTAAGGGAGCTCCGGATGAAGGACCAGATCATGGCCCTAGGGAGCGAGGCAGGGTCAGAGGTCACAGGATCCAGGATCCAAAGTCCGTCCTTCTCTGAGACGTCCAGTATTCACAGTGGGGGGCTGATGTCCAGGGGATCTCGTCATCAAAGCGTTGATCTCAATGTCTCGAGATCAAGTGAGATGGTATCTGGTTGTCATAGCGTGGATCTCAATGTCTCGAGATCGAGTGAGAGGGAAGCAGGGAGGGTGGGGGTGATGTTAACAGATGCTGAAAAGCAACATCTCAGTGCCATTGAGTTTCTGAAGGGAAAGCTGAAGCCAGGGTCAGACCAGAATCTACACAAGAGAGAATCAAAGTCTACACAGAGGTCTCATCCTCTCCGAGGGAGCACGGGAGACGTGGGGAAGGGCAGTGGTCACCCACGGCAACACTCCGGGTCATTGGGGTCAGGGGACCATACAGCATTAGAGTGAAAATGACACCAAAGGGACATAACTCTGCTAGTTAGAACAGGAAGATCCTGTGCTCCAATTTGTGATAGTGCTGACAAAAAGACATCGCTAGTAAGAGCTAGACATAGCTGCATAGAAAAAATCAAGGAGTGTTAACAAGGGACGTCACTCCGTCAGTTAGAATCCGATAGTGTGAAAGTGTTGGCCAAGGCACACAACTCCGCCACTGATGGTGGACAAAATCGGTGAAAAATCGTAACAAAGAGGACTTCATTCTCTCTATCAGAGACTGAATGTAATGTGTGTAGTCAAAATCTAATGATTCAGATACTAATTCAGATAATTTTATCCTTTGACATGATAGTTGTTAGGTTTAAGGGGAAGCTCAAACCTTAGCTCCATTAATTGTGAGTGGAAGAGAAACAGTGGGTGATTGTAGACCATGGAGCCTGCAGCATGCTTGTCTCCTCTGACAATACAGTGTGTACTCTTATACTGTAGATTCCTTATTCTACGTGAGGACTTTATTCTGCCATTCAACGGTTTTTCATAAAATCCCAAGAATATTTGAAAATCACGAACGCAAAATTTTTATCATTATTTCTTATAGTTTACATGCATCTGAAAGAATCTCGCGATTATGCGCGGATATTAATTTCCTCGCTTTTAATCAGGAATTTACAGTAATAGTGGTTTATAATGTAGATATGTTTTAGTACGTGTACGTACACGGAGCTACTGAGTATGTCGTTCAGACATGTGCCAAAATTATCTTCCTAACAATGTGTATATTGTGGAGTCTGCATTTTGTTGACATTTTACTGTTTATACATAATTATCTATCTGCCTTGCTTGGGACCATGATATTAGTCTTGAATGTGGACAAGGAAATCTGTTGAGTCCAAGTTGTGTTTAAGTGAATTCTAATTCTTGTTTCAGTCAAGGCCAAGTCATGATCAAGTTTGAAAAAACAGATCGATTAGTTTTCTTCCTTTGTGAAAATTTTTCTTTTTCTTCCAAAATTTGATATTTTATCTTCTACCAAATGAACTTTGGATTTCTTGACTCATTATCTTTTGATCCTCTTAATCAATTAATTAAGAGGGCTTGATGGTGGCGGCCATTTTTAGACTATTTTAATCTCTTTAGGAAGAAGAGCTATGTACAAAAATAATGAAAAACATTCAGATTTTAAAGCCTAAATATTTAAATATTTTTTTTTCTTTATATTTTATATCAAGTGTCAAAGTTTAAAGTAGACCTGGTGGTTAATTGGTTGACCATCCAGCCTCAGCCTCCCGAAGTTTTTGAATTTTTGTAAGTTTCAAATCCATATTTGGCTTCAACAGATTTCCCCTGTTCATTTTCAGGGCCTGTCATTTTTGCATGATGTATTTGGTGAAGGTTTTAATTGTTTTGGTGAATGATGTATTATTGTTATGTTAAATTTGTACAGCGAAAATGTATTTATTGAGGAGAGGAAGAATTCTGTATTTTGAATGAAGGCAGCGAGAGTTAATGTGTACATCAGTTATTTCCCTTTGAAATATCAGTAGCTGTTTGCTACCCTAGAATAACAAGTACCCAAAAAACCATCAAGATTTAATCTTTAAAGTAAAACTTCTCCCTAAAACTAAAAAAGTGTATGTTTACTATTTAGTTCTTATTATTGAATAGAACATGACAATGATCAAATATATAACATTTTGAATTTTCTTCTCTTCAAGAAATGAGAAATTACTTATTAATTTATTGACAATTGTGCCCAACCAAAACTGTGTAATCTAAAAAAAAAATTCAAAGGGAAATAAGCCCTGTATATGTTAAACTCATCATAACCTGCATGTAATCTGTATATGCTTGTACATATATTAAGGTGGCTCACTACACCTTCAGATAAGTTCTCAAATCAGCAAAATCATCAAAATTACTTGATTATGATAGATAGCATGATGTATAAGAAGTATACAAGTCAAATAGGGCGAAAAATGTGAAATTTAATTTGGATTAAGAGTTATCTTTTTGAAAATTTAACTCGGTAAAAATGAACTAAAGGCATAATTCTAGGTGAGGTACCTTAAATATTGTTATATGTAAACTTAGAGGGATATCCCCCTCCTCTGTGATCTTGCCATTCCAATGACGTATCTTGTAACTGTTTGAATTGAACGCTAGCATTGGTTATAATTGATGTAGCTTCTCCATTGCTTGTGAAGGGATCAATTATTTTCAAACAACAACTTTTTTTCCTTAGATCCTCCTTAGTTTTGAGATTCGGTTGTTTTGTAAAATCGCAACGAATGCCTGATTTTTAACATACTTTTATATAGTTTACATCTAACTGTCAGAAAAATAAAAGCTGGATTTTAAAACCAGCAAGGTCTGTTTCTCACAATTTTAAGCAGATATTGATTCCTCGTTTTCAATTGGGAATCTACAAAATATTTGCTTTCAATTAAGACTAAGGAAAAAGGATATAGAAAACTGACCAATTTGTATAGCAGCCAATACCATCGCAAACAGTGGAGACAGTTTACATCACTTTGGGGACTATATTTGTTGCATATCATTTTTACATGTTTTTATGATGTTTAAGTTAAACCAATTGAAGTACCACAATGATTTTTCTCAAAAGTATGTAAAGTGATATAATTATCCAGATATCACAGTTAAATGTATTGTATGGTTGATATCTCCTGGATTTCACTGTAAAGTGACATAATTACTGTATATCAGTTAAATGTATTGTATGGGTGATATCTCCTGGATATCACTGCAAAGTGACATAATTACTAGATATCACAGTAAATGTATTGTATGAGTGATATCTCCTATATATCACTGAAAAGTAATATTATTATCCAGATATCACAGAAATGTATGGGTGATATCTCCTGAATATCATAGATAAATGATATCTCCAGATATCTGATAGTTTATAACATGGGTGATATTTCCTGAATATCATTATTAAGCTAAATCATGATAAATTATTTGATTTATCTCATAAGCTTGCTTATGATGACACAAATGATGATAATCTACTTGCTGAATTGTGTACGCTGTTTTTATTTACAGTTATTTATTCCTGTTTTTATTTGATATACTATTTATTATCTCTTTGGTGTCTAAAGAGACAATTTATTATAACGATGTCATATGATAGACATGTGATTATGGTGCTGGTGAAGCGAGCTTAGCTCTCACTTGGTTTTATGTACTACATATATATGATGGATACTTACTTCTTAGATGGGACCAGATGAATTAATTAATTTTTCCTAGGTGCACAGAATGATTTTAACGATGATGGAGGAAATCCTTGATATACCTCAATTACCATAGAACTTGATTTATAATTATTCAAAGTTTTTGTAATTTGTGACATGCATAATAACTGATAACACCTGATCCAGAATTGAATTTTTTTTATGGTCTGCTAGTTCGTTCATCAACTGTCTCTATTTTGTACTTCACGTAGCCAAATTCCGTCCACTTGTAGAAGCGTTAGATTTTGGTTTTGGTCAGGTGATATGATCATGTGACTGTCGTGTGATGATTCAGTGTAATGTTGAATGAAATAAAATAAAATTTGAAATCCCAAGATGTGCTATTTCATTCTGGAGGTTAATTTGCAGTTTTAGATTAACACAATAGATTGCAGACAGAATATCTGTGGCTACCTCACGATGGCATAAAGGTGAACACAATAGATTGCAGACAGATTATCTCTGGCTACCTCACGATACGATACGCAACACGATGTATATTAATGTGATACATCATGTATCACGATATAGTTGCTAACCAACAAATAAACTGATATCAATGTTGCCTACCTCTTTAAGTTATAATATGACATAAAGCAAATATGTCAATAATTTACAAAATTAACAAACTGTAGAAATTAAAATAAAATTCAATTGTTTAGAACAAAATTCTCAATTATTACCAACTTCAATTGAAATTTTTAAAGTAAAAATTAAAGTGATATTTTCAACAAAATTTAATTTCAGACAACTTAAAAAGTTTAACAGCATGTTTTGATGAATAACCAATTTTCATCCTTTCGAGAAAGCATGAATAATTTAAAAGAAGTATTCATTATGTTACGAGTCAGTATTTCATGAACTGGTAAATGATAATGGTGTAACGGTCTGTTTATCGTCAGCTGGATAGGGACGGTTTACCTCGGTATTGGGAAAAAATCCACAAGTTGTGGTATTGACTCAAGAATGACACTCATTATGGGTACTAGTTATGTAAGATAAATGTGCCCTGTTTTGCAGATTCAGTGATAATGATATAATGAATGACCTGTAAATGCGTGCCGTCTAGACATTCAGACAATTATCTGGGACTATTGAGGAGTTAATGATTACAAACAAGGGCATAGATTGAGTGTGTACATATATAGAGAATTCAGATCCTCTTATCTGTTCATGATAAAAAGATGAAAGAGAGAGAGAGAGACAGACAGACAGACAGAGACAGAGAGAGAGAGAATTTATGAAATGATGATAGGTAAGCAACAATGCATTCTTGTAAGTTTTACCAGGCAGAGCATATATGGAGAATTCAAATCCTCTTATTTTGGTGTTTTCTTATTTGTGATAAAAGATGAGAGAGAGAGAGAGAGAGAGAGAGAGAGAGAGAGAGAGATCATGAAATGATCTCTAAGCAACAATGCATTCTTGTAAGTTTTACCATTTAGCCATGAACATGAGTGCAATTTCATGTGTGGAGTTCTTGAATTGGTTTTTTATTTATGTTAACTTTGTAGAAAATAGAAATAAGAGATGAGGTTTGACTTATCAACCTACATTTTATAAAAATAAAGAGTTGCTTCCCTTATGGTGTTATGAGAATTTGTAAACAATTCTGTGGTAATCACAATATTGATCTCCCACTAAAGCAGTTCTATTGTGATTTTCTTTCTCTAGTACCTGTGTTATGTCACCTGGGGGTGTCAATTTCACTTAGCAGAAAGACCTCGAGAGAATAAACAGTATTGATTTCTTCCTGGCCATGAGGCAAAGACAAAATGTATATAAACATGTTTATTCTTAAAGAGGTGTAATATATAGATAGAGAACTCTGGGTGACTTATTACACCGGGGAAATTGATTAAATACCAGATATCTTCTCTCTCTCTCTCTCTCTCTCTCTCTCTCTCTCTCTGAGAGTAAAAAACACTATAAGATCTTAAGATCATGCATGCACAGTAATTGAGGATCATTAATGGATATATACAAAATGAGAGCCACAAGCTCAGGTGTTGACACAGTTATTTATAGTTAGAGGGATTTTCCAGGTCAAGTGACTACCTGTCCTGGTGGAGTGGATTTTCTCCATTCATTGAACGTTTAAATGTTCTAAGCTTACAAAGCTCCTACATTTATATTCATTCAGTAAAAAATCAACAAAAGTTTTTAAGAAATACTTCGATTTATGTTTAAACAAAGTCTGGAGTTTCCTATTTCTGCTGTCACTTGTCACTCTATATCGGTGTATGTGCAGCCATGGTATATTTATAGCATGCTGGGGGATTCCCGCACCTGTCGTGACCTGATCAATGGTGGAATCGACTCCTGACAATCGCCGACAGATTACGACGACAGGGTTTAAATGACGGCGTGTCTGTCAAGTGTTGTGTACAGATTCCAACTAAGATCACACTCTCCTACCTTTCTCTCATTAAACTCTTGATTTTTGTTTTGTCTTTCTTTGTTTTGGGTTTTTAAACCTGACGTATGATGACATTTAGAGTGCTGCTATACAGTGGCTCGATCTTCATTGATTTATTTCACGTAGGTGATTCCTACATTATGTCTGTACTTGTCGTAGTTTACATTTAACTGGAATCACCCGTTACCCTTTGACAATGTTAAATGTCCCAGTAAATTGATCAGAAAAGGCAGCCTTTTTTTTTAAGGAGTCTTTAAGCTTCTCGGGTTTCGTGGCATTTCTTTGGGGGTGTGGGCTCCCTGTCTTTGGAATGGAGGCTACAGTGCAGACAGGCTGTTAGTGTAACCAAGTAATTGATTTTTTTCGCTGGAAATAAACAGAGGAAATTCTGGCTCTGCAACATGTGATGTTCCGGAGCATCTTTCTAATCCCGTCATCCCCTGTTTTAATCTGGAATCTGTCTGTGCTAACTATTTGTCACTGAGATTTTTAATCCCGACGCGGTCCTTATATCTAGATCAGTTGCTGTGATGAGAAAGCAGTTGCTGTCACACCATGTCAATGGATGACAAAGTCTTACAATATTGTAGTTGTATCTAGAGCACTGACATGGATAATATTCCGAGGGATGACTCCAGAGCCACACCCCCAAAGCCTGGGGGCAGGGATTCTGAGGACTCCGCCCCGAGCCTAGGGGGTCAGGATTCAGGGGGCATCCCCTCTGGGCATGAAGCTGGGAGTTTGCCCTCTGAAACTCAAGTGGAGGTGATGGGTGTAAACAAAAATAAGCAGGTAAGAAGCCTGAGGGGTAGATAATAGAATAGAGAGCTGGGGGGAAATTTCTTATGGTTTCTTATGGTTAAGTGGTTAACAGCAGCCAGTCCCTTTCTTCCACTGTATCAGTTTTAAATCCCACCCCACCCCCCCCAATTACTCAAGAAATAAAATTATTTATAAAGAAACAAAAGAATTTCATGCAGATTTAATCTCTAGCTTTTTAAATACGTCAGCCAATTATGAGTCTGATTGCCCCTGAGTGATATTTATTTTATAATCAATACATTAAAAACAACACACAGATCTGTTATAATCATTTAATAACCATGTAATAGCAGTGTAAAAACAGTGTAATAACTGTGTAATAGCAGTGTAAAAAACGTGTAATAACCATGTAATAACTTGTGGGTCATAGGGTCAGTCAGTGCTATCATAAACAGTCCACCTGTCTCTGGCCTGCTCAGCATGTGGATATTCCACCAGTCTGCAGCCTGCTCAGCATGTGGATATTCCACCAGTTTGGGCCTGCTCAGCATGTGGATATTCCACCTGTCTGCGGCCTGCTCAGCATGTGGATATTCCACCTGTCTGTGGCCTGCTCAGCATGTGGATATTCCACCTGTCTGTGGCCTGCTCAGCATGTGGATATTCCACATGTCTGCGGCCTGCTCAGCGTGTGGATATTCCACATGTCTGCGGCCTGCTCAGCATGTGGATATTCCACCTGTCTGTGGCCTGCTCAGCATGTGGATATTCCACCAGTTTGGGCCTGCTCAGCATGTGGATATTCCACCTGTCTGTGGCCTGCTCAGCATGTGGATATTCCACCTGTCTGTGGCCTGCTCAGCATGTGGATATTCCACCTGTCTGTGGCCTGCTCAGCATGTGGATATTCCACCTGTCTGTGGCCTGCTCAGCATGTGGATATTCCACTTGTCTAGGGCCTGCTCAGCATGTGGATATTCCACTTGTCTAGGGCCTGCTCAGCATGTGGACTTCATAATGTTTCAAATCTCTTTTATGAGGACTTAATTCAATTAAAATGGGTTGGATGGTCATGGCCATTTTTAGACTACATTGACCTCCTTAAGAAGAGCTTTGTATAAAGATGTAGGTAAATACTCAAAATATATGCAATGTTTTGTCCATACTTAATGATTGGTTATAGTGTATAAAAGTCTAAAAGTTTACGGTAGAATGAATGACGACCCAGTCTCTGTGATTCTGTTTCTTTTTGATGACTGAATGTAATAAATTGAACACTTATAATGTCATTAATGGATGACCTAATGTAATTAATGGGAGACTTAAGGTAATTAATGGATGATTGAATGTAATAAATGGATTATCTAATGTAATCAGTGGGTGACTTAATGTAATAAATGGATTATCTAATGTAGTCAGTGGATGACTTAATGTAATAAATGGATTATCTAATGTAATCATTGGATGACTTAATGTAATTAATGGATTATCTAATGTAATCAGTGGATGACTTAATGTAATTAATGGATTATCTAATGTAATCAGTGGATGACTTAATGTAATTAATGGATTATCTAATGTAATCAGTGGATGACTGAATGTAATTAATGGATGACTTAAGGTAATTAATGGATGACATAATGTAATTATTGGATGACTGAATGTAATTAATGGATGACATAATGTAATTAATGGATGACTTAAGGTAATTAATGGATGACTTAATGTAATTAATGGAGAGGATGAATCTAAGACAGTTCTTTCTTGTCTGTTGTGATATTGATCGGGGTGCGGGCCGGGGATTACCACCAGTGTGTTTAGTGTTGACTCTCTCTCTGTGTACACAACATCTCCACCTACCTGTACATATTACCTAGCTGTGAATATCTATGTCTACCTGTATATATATCTACCTGTGTACACGTACCTCACTGTATGTACATATACCTATCTTTGACCTCATTCCAGCAGTTTGAGCACACTTCAGTGCCATAAAAATCTGTTGTCATCAGAATTGTCAGATTGTAGTAGAATTCAATTTTTTTCTGAGGGGGGGGGAGGGTAGAGTGCATACATAATATTGGTTGTTTATCATTTTTCAGTAATCAGACAGAAATTAAGAGTTCAAAGTAAAAATCAGACGATCTTATTCTCTCTTTTTCTGTCTTGTTCTTTCTTCAGAGTGTCTGTGTTTTCCTGTCTGCTGTTAGTCTCTTGTCTTCACTCTCTCTTTCTCTCTCTTTCTGGGTCTTTGTTATTCCCTGTCTGTCTGTCTGCTTGTCTCTGTCTCTATCTGTCTCTGTCTCTATCTGTCTGTGTGTGTCTCTCTCTCTGTCTTTCTCTCTGTCTTTCTCTGTCTGGCTCTCTCTCTTAAAGTAATAATTTTCTATCTTTTTTATTTCTACCTGTCTCACTTAGTTTATCTCTCTGTGCGCATTTCAAGTGTTTACTTCTGGGGGGATCATCACAACATCCATTTACTGTGAAAATTCTAGTGCTTCAACTACAGAGTACATCTTTCAAGTTGTATAAGTGTTATCAGAACGACTACAATTACTCAATGATTTCAAATAGTTTTGGACAACTTATCTCTGTTAGCTATCTATCTCAGATACATCTAGCAAACCAGGGCTGAATTTTACAAAAGAACTTAAATATTTACAGTCTTGTAAAAAGATCTTTAGAGAATAAAATTTGACATAAAACCATTCGTTTACAAATATTTCAATTCCCATAATTATATTTTCCAGCCATATGAATAAATCATTAATTAGTTGGTGATTAATTAGCATTCATTAATTTGATCGTAAATCGTAAGTTCTTTTATAAAACGCAGCCCTGAGCTATTGTAATTGGACGGTTGTGTATACACAGGCGTCCGGGAGTTTGGTCCAGTTCTGATGTTTGTTACTTTTGAAACCTGATTCCCCAAGATCTCTTGGTACATTCAGTTAACCCTCGTAAACAAGTTAAGGTCAAGTACTTGAACTCTGACCTTTGACCTTTGATACAATGCCCGGTATGCAGTGGATTAATTAATTTAAAGAGATCTGTAAACCAAATATTATTGTTTCATTGTTAGCTTGATTAATGTTTTAATTAATTAATTTCCTTAGCTGTGTATTGAATCGGGCTATGTGGACCATAGTAATTTTTGCCTCAGTGCACGTGGTTTTAGGTGAGTGGTGGAAAGTCTAACGTTTTGAGTGGGGAATAGAGTTTGGGTGGGTGGGTGGCTGGGTGGGGGGGGGGGGGATGGGGGTACAACTGTACCTTACCTAGGAATGCTGATATTGATTGGGTATAGTTTGCTGTTCCTGTAACTGACTGTTATAGAGTTTTAGGTTCCTCGACACACCAATATTATATTTTTTGGCTAAGGAATCTTTTTTGAAATATGATTTTACAAAACGGAAACTCGATATCTGCCATCATTTTTTAATATATTATTTGTGAAATCATATATCTAAAAGATTTATTATCAATCATCATATGATATGTTGTTTTCATCTTGATAGGTTCATAGTATGATCATAATAACATTTGCAGTAGTCACAGGTGTCAGACATAGCCAAATCATCACCCTGAATCTGACTATACAGTAATTTCTTAATTAACTGCAAGGAATTCATTGCCACTTAAAATCTCGATTGCTGATTTTAGAAACTGGCTTTTTATTTTCAGACAGTTTTATCCGAATTATAAAAAAAAATTCGTTATTGGAATTTTATATTCTCATGCTTTAAAACAAAACAATAGAATCACGGAATTAAGTACTGTCGTAAAATAAGGAATTTACAGTAATCAAGATAATAATGATAAGAAATCAACTAAACTACCAGAGAGTGAAGAGGCCATGTTTACCCAGTGTCTCCCACTGTCTGGTGGTTTATGGTGGCCGTTAATGATGGCGGTGTATAAACAAGGGATATATAATATGTTTCTATTAACATTTTGTATTAATAGGGTCATTGGTCACGAATTTACGTATCCTTGAAACTCACAGTGATTTTCACTTTATCCACGAAAATTGATACCCTTGAATATTAATGAAACCACAATATCTCCTAATACCCCACCCTAGGGGCCCACCCCAACATCATTATATAGGTCAGGTATGCCGACAAAAATTTAATTTATCGGTAATGAAAAAGCTTGATATATACAAGCCACAATATTGTGTTGTGGAGACATTTTCTATAGATAAGAAATATGGCCCAGGAATATCAAAATTTTTATTTTGTAATTTAAAAAGCTGACACCTTGCATTCACACTGTATTGTCAATTGATTTCTTTCTGTGTGTGATATTTTTCTATTTATCTTGGAGCCTGACACGCTGTGTGATAATTTGACCCTTTGGTTTGACAGATAAATATAAAGCAGTGTTCATGCAGGGTGTTTAGGGAACAAACGTTAGTGGTACATAAAGACCCCTGGTTGGGTCAATACAAAAACAAGTTTCTCATTGATGAAGGGCTGCAATATATTTCTGTGGTATTCTTCTCTTTTGTTAGTAAGGCCATAATTCGTGCAATAAACATTGATTTTCTGATTAATATGCCATTTCTATTAAGTGTATATTTCACAAGCGAGTCTAATTTCAGACAATTGTAGAGGAAAATGGCAGGTAATGAAAACTGAACAATTTAATGTTACTCTGACTTTTTTTTTTTCCACTTCTACGTCTCGAATTTGATTACACAATAGGGTGATGATGATTGCTAAATTTTAATTCATCCAATGGATTCAAATGACGAAGCAGGCCAATACATGTTCAAGATGAAAAATATTAAAAGTCTATAAAAGAAGAAAAGATTTAAATTTCATCTCAGTAGATATATAAATTTGCATACCTTTTAATACTTTATAGAATTTCAACACCCTTCCGTTTAATTCAATAGATATCAATTTCTTGTTTGGAACTTTCATTCTTTAATTTGTCACCATTATATCTAATATAACAACTCAACCAACACGGACTGATCAGCCGGACAATAAAACAGCAGTAGAGAAATTCCTCCTAACCTAGAAGTATCCCAATGGATTTCCACAATAAAGTTCCCTAGCTAATATTACACAGGTACCTACCCTTAGGGAGCGTATCAGAAGTCAGTGGAAACGGCTCCCAAGGGGGATATGTCAAAAGAGGATAGAGTTGAGGTGAAATTATCGGACAGATTGTTGGGGGGCAATCAATTCATCAATCTCATCTCTCTACTGCATTGAGAAGATACCTCTCTATGAATTTTTAATAAGTTACAGCACAGACACAGAAAGAAGTTAATTACTGGACTACCGTACACGTCCTAGTGGTACCACTCCAACACTACAAGGGGTTTACACTTGATATATGCAGAAAACTCTTGTGTCTTTGCGAAACCAATCAGATTTCTTATTTTTTGTTGCATACTAATTTTGATCAGATGATGAAAGTAATATTGATCTAAATGCTAATAAGATGGAATGGATTAAAGAAAAACTTCATATGAATTTAATACAGGGGGGGATTGGTGGAGTTGTTGATGGTGACTTTAATTAGGATTACTATGGTAGCCGTGTGTTAATTGTTGTATTTTTAATGAGTGAAGTCCTAGATTTGATTCCCCTATAGGTATGCTCACTTGTGTGTTTACTTCTAAAGGGTCTGGACAAAAATCAGGCAGCTGTTTTTGGTGCTTCTACAGGAGTGTGTAACTTTTGACAAATTGTGCATTTCTCTATTGTGGGATTATGTATTTTATCGACTAGTTTTTCTGTAAAAGTGTGGATTAAATCTTTCATTGCTCAGGAAAATACAGCATTACAAATTTTGGAATATTATGATTTTTCTGCAAACGGATCGAATTTACTGTGTGTATGTGTGTGTGTTTTCAATTCAGGGACTACAATATTTTTTTTAAATTCCCATTATTTTCATTGTGTTAAGACTTGTGTAACTGTATTTTTTAATGAATGCTCTAGAATACTGTAAGAAAATATTAAGAAAATATTCGCCCATGTTTTATTTTCGCACCTTTCGCTATCATTGTCAGTGGGCGAATTTAAGACTTGGCGAACTCTAATGTCTCATAATATCTCTCTTTAAACACAACTGTGTCTGGGCGAATTAAAGACGGGGCGAAACTGATTGCAAATGTAGAAAGGCGAAAATTTCACGGGGCGAAAATAACCCTGCATACAGTGTATTTTTATGATGATTAGAATACAGCTCAATTAGGATGGAAGATTTTGTACTTTACATGTTAAGAGTCAATACTTATTAGGCATAGAACAGACCAGACAACCAATGCCATTGTAAGCTTTAGGTTCCAAAGTGTCGCATTTTTTTATCATTCAAAAAACTCCGGACTAATTTGTAGGGAAGATTGTATTTCTGCAGCTGTCATTTAAGCCTGCAGTGTTAGTTCAGATCTGGAAATCCGGCCTTTGACAATTCTATTGTACTTCAAAGTGAAATGATTAGGTCTTATAGTGGCTTTGTTATTGCCGTCATACTAAGTCTTTCTGTAAAGTCTTTCTGTTACCTTTTATGTTGAATGTAATGCACAATACAACTGCACATTCAGATTAGCAGAAATTCTTTTGGGGATTTAAACAGATATATATGTTTGTATGTATTAAAGATTAAAAGGCATGCATCAAGCTTGAATCGGCAAACCAAAACTTCTGAGTGCAGTAAAGTCAATTTAAGGAAAGATTTAGATTAAGATTGGTTCCACATTGTGAGATGTGACCATATGAAGCTAGATACAAAAATAAACGTGGAATTGTCATGTACAGGAAGTCCTAGACACGACAGAGATTTGCTAGAGTTGTCTGCCAGAAACTCAAGATTATAGGATATAGAGATACAGAAAATAAATATAGGATAAAGATGTATTGGATAGGAGTATAGGATATAAAAAATAGAATAAGGTCAGATCTGTATAGGTTGAGGATAGTTCTAAGATTTAGATATAAGGTGTTAACTTCTACTTCAAAAAATAAAACTTGTGTAGTAACAGAATAATGAGATACGACGTATTGTAATGTACCTATGTTACAATAATTTTACTATTGCAATGTTACTACTGTAATGTAACTACTGTAATGTTACTTTTGTAATGTTACTACTGTATTGTTACTACTGTATTGTTACTACAGTAACTGTAATGTTCATACTGTAATGTTCCAACGGTAATATTTCTATTGGAATGTTTTTACTGTAATGTAACTATTGTAATATTCCCACTCAATGGTAAAACCAAATCATCTGGAACTAAACATATATAAGGACCAATAATAGTAGTCCCTGATGTAGAGAGACTACATATATAAGGACCAATAATACTAGTCCCTGATGTATAGGGACCATGTTTAAGATCGACTCTATGCGATTGGTCGGATTGGACGACGAGAATGGACTGTTACTGAGCTGGAAACCTGACGGATTTCTGATAGAAACATCTAAAAACAAGGTAAACTGTCCGCGGTATGTGGATGATTTCTGAAAGAAACATCTGGGGAGTCCCAGACTCTCCTCGGCTTACCACCACCGAAGCATTGACCTTGTGCATCTTCATGGGTCAATAAAGAATTTTATCTTTAATTTCAAACAGCAGATTTTTAATAAAAATTTTCAAACCAACCCAAGGTATCAAACCTTCACCGCATCTTCATGGGTCAATAAAGAATTTAATTTCAAACAGCAGAATTTTAATAAAATAGCTCAATGAAACCCAAGGTATCAAACCTTCACCGCTAAGATGTAAAAAGTGGACGTTGTGAGAATGTGGTGGCTGTACAAACAGTATCACACAGCCGCTGTCAACTCCAGCAACGGAGTTATGTACTGTGCAGTATTACAGAGAAATATTGGCCCCCTTTTTATTCTTGCCCCTTTTGCCCTCATTGTCAGTGGACAAAATTAAGACAAGGAAATCGCTGAATTCCTAATTATGTCTCAAATTATCTCTCTTTAAACACAACTGTGTTTGGGAGATTTCAAGACGGGGCAAAACTGTAAAGTAAAGAAGAGCAAAATTTACCTCAGATGAAAATGAGCATGTGTAAAGTATTGTGCCCCTGACTCACCATGTCCTCAACATAAGGAATACGACTCACCGTGTCCTCAACATGAGGAATACGACACCATGTCCTCAACATGAGGAATACATTGATGCCACAGTCACCAATAGAAATATTACATGGCAACTTATACATGCCACTACCAGTCTCATTTGATCTGATGATGTGTGCCTCGCGTTTTGATGTGAGATCGGACCCTCTGGATAAAGTTACTGTTATGATAATATCTGTATTAACTTAAGGAAACCTTTTCTATTGTTGACTCGGTGTGAATATAACAGTAAAGCCTCTCACATATAGAGAGTGGTCATATAAACAACGCATCGCATGGTTTCTAGTCTGGTTATGTTTGTTGCATAAAATTTTCATTTTATTTAAAACATCTCTGTTCACTTACAGTTGGAGGGCTTGAAGGAAGAATATGAATCTCAACTCAACTCGCTGCAGGAAGAACTCGGCAGGCAAGGGCAGGGCGAGATATCTGAGCAAACTATACGAGATATGTTCCAGCAGGTAGGTGATCCACTCCTTAAGGTACACAGACCCTTTGACAAGGGACATAACCTCTCAGTAGATTAAATGATATTTTTCTTTCATTAAGTTGTCTTCTGAAAAGGCAGCTATTATCTGATAAATTTGCTTGATTTTAAGGAATGAACTTAATTTCTACCTATGTCATATGATATAACATAACTTGGGGCAGTTAACGCTTCATAAACTGCGAAGGGTAAACTGTACCAAGTTATGTTATACTCGTATAACATAGGTAGAAATTAAATTCATTCCTTATACTTTAATTTTCTACAATTTAGATCAGATAATAAGGCTCATTAATTAGTTAAAATATGTTAATTTTTACAAAATTTTAACGTAACGTCAAGCAGATTAATGTTTTGCACGCGCGTCGCATTGTAAAGTAGGCAAGTTATGTTATACGATATATATGAATTTGTTTAGCCAATCAAATGTTACAGTCAGAATTAAATTATTTTGCGATGAACATATGACAAACTGGTTTATACTTATACTTATGTTGATGACTAAGCCTTATCCAGACCAGTGTGTTTATAACAACCGTATGACAAGGACGAGTTCCCCAAGAGAAACATCAACGACAATGAGGTTTTTGCTAACCTCACAGAAATTTTTTATTTTTGGCAATGCATGAATAAAAATTGGTTTACAGTATTTGTAACGGGTATAAAGCTGTGTAATCGTACAGTGTCCATTGTTTTACAGGAGATGGAGTCCTTCAAAGAAAGCTTGGACTCTGAGCATCAACAGCAACTCCAGAAAATCATACAGGGAGTGGGAGAAACAATAAGTCGGATCCACAGACAACAACACACTCAGTACCAGGTAAAAGTGCTGCCAATCTGGTGATCTTTAACAGAGAATATACTGTGGAATCATTTAAATTCGTGGGGGTCTATTTTCGTGGATTGTTGGGTTTTTGCTTATTTGTAGGGATGTAATTTCGTGGGTGCGTCAGTTTTCACTTTCAGTAAGAAAGAATACTCTTTCGAAATTTGTTTTCGTTGAGGATGTAAATTCGTGGAGAAGGGCTACCCACGAATACCACGAAAATTGAGCCACCACGAATTCTAATGATTCCACAGTAATTGTTTCCCAATGTTTGAGCAAATGACCCTTGAGGCATACTATGGGTGGATTCATTCCTAGTATGTTCCTGTCCATCATTTGTAAGATAAGACCATTTCTATTTTACAACACTTGTTTGGTTATTTTGTAGGAAGAGTTAAATCTACAGCTCCAGGCAATGAGGCTGACCTTGGAGCAAATCTATCAAGGTCAGGTGGAGGTCATGACCTCGGAGCAAGAACAGCGCCACCTGGCTGACCTGGACAGACTCCGCGAGACGCTGAGAGCTGAACATGCTGAGGAAATGAGTCGGCTCGAGTCGGAGTGGTCAAGTCGGATGTCAGAACTGGAGCGAGAACACGAGGATGAGCTCAACGACTCGCTTCTAGAGGATTCGCTCAGTAAGACCGTCATTTATTCTCTTCATTTTTCTGGCCGAGCTTGCTGTTTGAATTATTCTAAGAATGTTTTAGAATTAGTGAAGGTGCAAGAACTATCAAAAATCTAACAGAAAACTGAAGAAAATTTGGGACCCCCCCCACATTTTGTTGTTGTTGAGATTTTGTTTAATCATCAATTAATCAACAATCAAAGGATATTTGAATACCGTACGCGTACTTTTATTGAATTTGAGAATAATTAAGGATTAGAAAGGCAGGATAAATAAAGAGCATTCAACAGAAAACTTCACAAACTTTAGGACATAAACCTTTTTTTTTTGGGAGGGGGGGGGGGTGTGGGTTGTTAATTAAGTGTTGAAAGGTTATTAATTTTTCAAAACATAACATAATACTTCATGGAAATATCAAACTCTCATGGTATCTTCTGATTTATGTAGAAATCAAAAAACAAATTTCCACTTTGAAATGTCTTTTGTGTCTGGGACTATTAATGATCATTAGTTCATTTAAAAAAAAATGAACAAATATCAAGATACATCCAAGGATTTGAGAAAGAATAGGTAATATTCATTAAAACAGAGAATTGGACTTCCAACTCACTTAGTATCTGTGATAAAGAAATTGATGAACAAGATAGGATTGGTTTTGACAGTAGATTGATTTATTTGATGCAAACAATTATGAATGGATTAATATTATGAATGTGCATGGTATGCCACCACACATTGCATGAAGGCTGAATGTTGTCATCAAGGCTAGAAGTACAATGTATTAGGGAGAAACCTTGGTGTTCTACAAGGCTCATGTCTGTGGCAGGTTCTCTTCGCAATCATTTTCCAAAGATGAAATATGTAGTGTTTAACAGAGTAACAATGATTGTAGACATGAGAAGACTTCAACTATAATAGATTAGACATGACTTGAAATTAACAAAAAAAAAAAAAAAAAAAAAAAATATTATAAAAATATAACATTAGAAATGACATTTTTGTGTATGGCATAAATAAGTTACGAGGATATTTAAAAAAATTGTAGAATAAGAGATCATTTAAGAAATAAGGTATCATTTTTGGATGTCTATCGGGATATAGATACGGGTTGGTCACGTGATCAAATCCCATAAAGCCCGAAGGGCTTTATGGAAGATTTGATCACGTACCAACCCGTATCTATATCCCGATAGACATCCAAAAATGATACCTTATTTCTTATATTTACATTTGTTGCAAATTATAACACTAACAATGCTCCATACTTCCTCTTTTGTGATGACCTAGAAAGCCGCTTCGATTAAAATGACGTAACAAAAAATAGTGCAACAATGTTGCAAGCATTTGATTATTGTGATAAATGAATATGACACTACTTTTGAGGAGACAATACTTTTTTATCATTAAAAAGGGAAACAGAAAAGAAAATTCACTTGTACAATTGAAAAACCTGATTGAAGCTTGGCGGAATAGTACCACCTGTGTTGAAGTCGCAGAGCGGTTAGAAATTTAAAAACAGGCGATTGAAAGTTGAGTAAGAGTATATAATTAGGCATTTTCAGGGGGAAATCTATCGCAGAATCAGATTCAATAGCCTAATGATTTCCTCCGACATTATAGAGGAAAGCGATTTTAACTTTGATGAATTTTTTACGGAACAAATCGGACAGAAAACACAAGGAGTTTTAAAATTTGACCGTGATCCGTGAATGCACTACACACGAAAGGTCTGTAATTTTGCGTTTGCAATTTTGACTGAGGCTTGTAATAAAATCAGAAATGAATTTTAACTGAATTAACTCCTTTGACAAATTACGATTGTAATTTTCAAGAACGCCTCGTTACGATGTCGAACCATAAACATTATGTTTACATGCCTAACGTGTTATCTAACATGAATCATTTATCCCCGCGATTAATGGTTTTTTTTATGAGAATGAATGAATAAAACTTCGTATAACAAAATTCAAATACATGTACGTTTATTTTTTATGCCTAAATTATGTTTTCATTACGATATCTAATAGGTGTGTTTCAGCACAAGTCGATTAGTTTGTGTACATAGAAAAAGTAGTGACCTATATTATTCATGCGCTACTTTGACCTCTTGACCCATAATGATGTTATGCAGAAATAACAGCGGATTGCTCAAACAGTGTTATATAAGGGAAAACATTTGCAAGTGTAAATATGTTTGTATAACAATCTTGTACCATAAAATATAAAGATAATATTATAGGTACGATTTTACAAAAGTAAACATTATCAGTAATAGAGTATACTAGTATATATAATACAATGAATGGAGGGAATTGATGTGCATGATTTTGTCCTCACTTAGTTGTGCAGACAATAGAGATAGACTACCCCAGGGGTAAGTTATGTCACACCCACACGTCACCGTGGTGAGTAACTAACATGTAACCGTCACCGTAGCAACCTGCTTACGTGTATGTCTCTGGCAGCCATTGTAGTAATCAGAATTATTCGCTGGTAGAATGAAATAAAACTCCGCTTAGAAGATATTGACTTTGTGGAAAGGTGAAATGATGGAAGATTACAAGATTAAGAAATAAGTTTAGCTGGATTACAATCATAACTTGTGAAGTAATTAGTGATATCTAGGATATGTAGATTTAATGTTTTTGCTGATTAAGTGATGTGTAGGTGCCTATTAGACATTGCCCTAAATCTTGTACATGTATTACAATTATAGCAATTATTACAATATATTTAGCTTTTATTCAGTATTACTTGTTTATTATGTATAACATTTTATTATATATACTACATAGCTTTACGGATTATGAGCTTGCAACAAAACCATCACAAGACTTCTTAGTAAAACTCCTACTTTGTCTTATATGTCATTTGTATGTGCTACAGTCTCCTTATAATTCAGAGTTTATAAGACTCTATATAAGCTAATCTCTGAACTTCAGGCTTTTTCTGTCAGCATATGTATCATAAACTAGCTACTAGAGATGGAGTCTTTGTACTCTATTTTAATCTCAATCTGTGTTTGGACTGCTATAGTTCTGTACGTGGGTACATGTAGCAGCTTTCTGTACAGATGTGTCAATCTGTGTTTGGGTCGCTATAGTTCTGTATGTGGGTACATGTAGCAGCTTTCTGTACAGATAGGTCAATCTGTGTTTGGGTCGCTATAGTTCAGTATGTGGGTACATGTAGCAGCTTTCTGTACAGATAGGTCAATCTGTGTTTGGGTCGCTATAGTTCAGTATGTGGGTACATGTAGCAGCTTTCTGTACAGATGTATCAATCTGTGTTTGGACTGCTATAGTTCTGTATGTGATACATGTAGCAGCTTTCTGTACAGATGTGTCAATCTGTGTTTGGACTGCTATAGTTCTGTATGTGGATACATGTAGCAGCTTTCTGTACAGATGTGTCAATCTGTGTTTGGGTCGCTATAGTTCTGTAGGTGGATACATGTAGCAGCTTTCTGTACAGATGTGTCAATCTGTGTTTGGACTGCTATAGTTCTGTATGTGATACATGTAGCAGCTTTCTGTACAGATGTGTCAATCTGTGTTTGGGTCGCTATAGTTCTGTAGGTGGATACATGTAGCAGCTTTCTGTACAGATGTATCAATCTGTGTTTGGGTCGCTATAGTTCTGTGTGTGGATACATGTAGCAGCTTTCTGTACAGATGTATCAATCTGTGTTTGGGTCGCTATAGTTCTGTATGTGGATACATGTAGCAGCTTTCTGTACAGATGTATCAATCTGTGTTTGGGTCGCTATAGTTCTGTATGTGGATACATGTAGCAGCTTTCTGTACAGATGTATCAATCTGTGTTTGGGTCGCTATAGTTCTGTATGTGGATACATGTAGCAGCTTTCTGTACAGATGTATCAATCTGTGTTTGGACTGCTATAGTTCTGTGTGTGGATACATGTAGCAGCTTTCTGTACAGATGTATCAATCTGTGTTTGGGTCGCTATAGTTCTGTATGTGGGTACATGTAGCAGCTTTCTGTACAGATGTATCAATCTGTGTTTGGACTGCTATAGTTCTGTATGTGGATACATGTAGCAGCTTTCTGTACAGATGTATCAATATGTGTTTGGACTGCTATAATTCTGTATGTGGATACATGTAGCAGCTTTCTGTACAGATGTATCAATCTGTGTTTGGACTGCTATAGTTCTGTATGTGGATACATGTAGCAGCTTTCTGTACAGATGTGTCAATCTGTGTTTGGGTCGCTATAGTTCTGTATGTGGATACATGTAGCAGCTTTCTGTACAGATGTGTCAATCTGTGTTTGGGTCGCTATAGTTCTGTATGCTGATACATGTAGCAGCTTTCTGTACAGATGTATCAATCTGTGTTTGGGTCGCTATAGTTCTGTATGTGGATACATGTAGCAGCTTTCTGTACAGATGTGTCAATCTGTGTTTGGGTCGCTATAGTTCTGTATGTGGATACATGTAGCAGCTTTCTGTACAGATGTATCAATCTGTGTTTGGACTGCTATAGTTCTGTATGTGGATACATGTAGCAGCTTTCTGTACAGATGTGTCAATCTGTGTTTGGGTCGCTATAGTTCTGTATGTGGATACATGTAGCAGCTTTCTGTACAGATGTATCAATCTGTGTTTGGGTCGCTATAGTTCTGTATGTGGATACATGTAGCAGCTTTCTGTACAGATGTATCAATCTGTGTTTGGACTGCTATAGTTCTGTATGTGGATACATGTAGCAGCTTTCTGTACAGATGTGTCAATCTGTGTTTGGGTCGCTATAGTTCTGTATGTGGATACATGTAGCAGCTTTCTGTACAGATGTATCAATCTGTGTTTGGGTCGCTATAGTTCTGTATGTGGATACATGTAGCAGCTTTCTGTACAGATGTGTCAATCTGTGTTTGGGTCGCTATAGTTCTGTATGTGGATACATGTAGCAGCTTTCTGTACAGATGTATCAATCTGTGTTTGGACTGCTATAGTTCTGTATGTGGATACATGTAGCAGCTTTCTGTACAGATGTGTCAATCTGTGTTTGGGTCGCTATAGTTCTGTATGTGGATACATGTAGCAGCTTTCTGTACAGATGTATCAATCTGTGTTTGGGTCGCTATAGTTCTGTATGTGGATACATGTAGCAGCTTTCTGTACAGATGTATCAATCTGTGTTTGGACTGCTATAGTTCTGTATGTGGATACATGTAGCAGCTTTCTGTACAGATGTGTCAATCTGTGTTTGGGTCGCTATAGTTCTGTATGTGGATACATGTAGCAGCTTTCTGTACAGATGTGTCAATCTGTGTTTGGGTCGCTATAGTTCTGTATGCTGATACATGTAGCAGCTTTCTGTACAGATGTATCAATCTGTGTTTGGGTCGCTATAGTTCTGTATGTGGATACATGTAGCAGCTTTCTGTACAGATGTGTCAATCTGTGTTTGGACCGCTATAGTTCTGTGTGTGGATACATGTAGCAGCTTTCTGTACAGATGTGTCAATCTGTGTTTGGGTCGCTATAGTTCTGTATGTGATACATGTAGAAGCTTTCTGTACAGATGTGTCAATCTGTGTTTGGACTGCTATAGTTCTGTATGTGGATACATGTAGCAGCTTTCTGTACAGATGTGTCAATCTGTGTTTGGACTGCTATAGTTCTGTATGTGGATACATGTAGCAGCTTTCTGTACAGATGTATCAATCTGTGTTTGGGTCGCTATAGTTCTGTATGTGGCTACATGTAGCAGCTTTCTGTACAGATGTGTCAATCTGTGTTTGGACCGCTATAGTTCTGTATGTGGGTACATGTAACAGCTTTCTGTACAGATGTGTCAATATGTGTTTGGGTCGCTATAGTTCTGTATGTGGATGCATGTAGCAGCTTTCTGTACAGATGTGTCAATCTGTGTTTGGGTCGCTATAGTTCTGTATGTGGGTACATGTAACAGCTTTTTGTACAGATGTAGCACCGATAGATATTATGTAGAACCCCTTCTCAATGTTGTGTCCCCATGTATCTGTGTTATGATTGTCTAGGCTAGTGTAAAGCACTGATACATGCATAAAAAGCATTTTGTTTATATCTATTGTGTACAACTTGATATTTCATGGCAATGCTTCATTGGACTGTGGCAATGAAATGAGCATTGTTCACACTGAACTCCACTGAAAATCACTTCATACTTTTCATTTTGAACCTTTTTGAGTCTTACTTTATTCCCAAGAAAGAAAAGAATTCAGTGATATTATTATGTGTAAAATTTTTGGGTCCTAAAGTGATGCAACATGGGTAAAGAAAAAAAAATTAACCCTGAAGTTATTCATTGTGGGTAAAGTTATGGTGCTCTGCTGGGATGCGTCATAGGTATGCATTGGATCTCTGGTAAAGTAGTTATGTCCTGAAGCAATGCATTATTAGTTATAAGTTCTATAGCCCTGAAGTGAGGCATCATGGGTAAAATTCTATACCCCTGAAGTGCATTGTGGGTAAAAAAATTTAGCCTATAATGAAGTGATGTATCATAGGTAAAAATTTGGAGTCCTGACTGATGGAACTGGTTAAATTTTTAAGCCCTACAGTTTTGCATCATTGGTAAATTTTTGGAACCCTGAAGTGATGCATTTTTGGTAGATTTTTAAGCCCTGCAGTTTTTCATCATTAGAGTAAAGTGATGCATCATGGGTAAAAATTAATTAGTAGCCTCACCTGTATTTAGGACACATCTCAAGTGTAGATGTACTGGACAGATAGCAGGGAGAACAGAAGGTGGATTTAATATTGCATGAGCTTATTACAGAGACCCCCAGCACACACTAACAAACTCAGCAATAATAATACTAACTCATGCTATATGCAGGAACCCCGAAGACTGTATATTATATCAAGCTACGAATCATTAAGGCAGACAATTACTTTTTTGAACCAGAGTCTATTGGGTACTTTTTTCTTTTTCTGGGTTTTTGTGAAAATCAAGAGAAATTAAATTACTTGATATAGAAAAAATGACACATTCTTTCCTTTTTGCCTAATGAAAAAAATTATCCTGTGTTTCAAGACAACCAAGACAAGAAAGCAATAACATTATTCAGTACAATTAGATGATAACATTCATAGTTACATTTATTGTCAGTGGTTAATTAGTTTTAGTTCTGAATTACGAGGTTTGTTTTCATTCTCATGTGTATGACCTTGATTAAAATGAAGAGAGCTTTAAATTTATAATTTTGATATCATAACATAGGGGATTGTTATAATTTTGACAGGCTCAGAAACAACTCAGTCGTCCCTACTCCACAAACTCAACAAGAAACTCAGTGAGGAACACAGACAGCTACTGAAGGTAGAGAGAGAGAGAGAGAGAGAGAGAGAGAGAGAGAGAGAGAGAGAGAGAGAGAGAGAGAGAGAGAGAGAGAGAGAGAGAGAGAGAGAGAGAGAGAGAGAGAGAGAAAACAGAGAGAGAGAGAGACAGAGAGAGAGACAGAGAGAGAGACAGAGAGAGAGAGAGAAGAGAGGAGAGAGAGAGGAGAGAGACAGAGAGACAGAGAGAGAGGGAGAGAGAGAGGAGAGAGAGAGAATAGACCACATGTGGAATTAGAGCCATTCTTATGATCAATTATGAGAATTTCTTTTACAAGTAAACTTGAACAAATGTAAGACAATTTTTCCAGGAGGTTGAAGGTAAAAGTCTATAAGTTTGTAAGGTACATTTTTAGCTCACCTGAGCTGAAAGCTCAAGTGAGCTATTCTGATCACATTTTGTCCGTCGTCCGTCTGTCCGTCCGTCCGTCCGTCTGTCTGTCCGTCTGTCCGTCTGTCCGTCTGTAAACTTTTTACATTTTGAACTTCTTCTCTAAAACCGCTTATCCAATTTCAACCAAATTTGGCACAAAGCATCCTTATGGGAGGGCGAATATAAATTGCAGAAATAAAAGTCCGATCTGTATTCAAAGCGGAGAAAACCTTGAAACTGTAGAAAAAGGGGGGTGCATTTTTAAAAAGCTTCTTCTCAAGAACTACCGAGTTAATCTCAACGTAATTTAGCATAAATCATCCTTAGGGAAAGGAAAATATAAATTGCAAAAATTATAGGCGATTTCTGTTCCAAATTTGAGATAATTGCGAAAATACTTATAAAGAATGGCTCGTTATTCCATATATCGTAGACTGGCAATTCATTGCGATAGACTGGTCTTATGACAGGCATCGCCAGTCTACCGCATCTCGAAAACGAGGTTCTTTGTTTGAAGCTGGCAGTTTGTTGTGCAACAGTTCACGTGCGAATATAATCTATGAAACATGGAAATAACATTGGTGCCGATTATTGTGAAGTAAATTGAGGTTATATATTTTAACGCGTTGTCATTTTCACTTGTGATGTTGGTTTTAGCTTGTTTTCATGTTTTCGTTTCATTTTGCTTTTTAACTTGGGAAACAATCGCCTTGTATTTGGAACATAGACTTCGGTAAATGTTTACCTGCGAAAATGATAAAATTTGATGCATTAACAACGTACTAAAGTGCATTTCCCTCTGTTTTTATTGTTTATTAATTAATTTTCTAATTGTTCCAACAAGGATCAAACAAGTGTGTTGGTGTTAGCTTGTTCGGATTTTCGTTTCGTTTTCAATTTTTACGCTTTTAAACCTGGAAACTATCGTCTACAGGTATTTCGTGACTTTTACGTATCAATTCAAACAGATACTTCGGTATATCAAACAGTTAACTGTTTACCTGCGCAAATTAAGCAAAATCTGATGTAGGGGTACTGAAATACAATTCCTTCTATCGGTAATTCGGCATTTTCTTTTGCGTAATGGTAGATTAATGCAATAGATTTTGTTGAGATGCTCGACATTTTCTCGAGTTTATTCAGTTTAAATAGAGTTTGATATCGCTGACGGAAATATGTAGGTATATACATGTATATACATGATTCATTTCGAAAAAATAAATTGTGTTCTTTATTTGTTATAGTGCATGTTTCTTATGTTTAATTGTTTACAATTTCTATTTACTAACCATATTTGAGTGTTAAGCTTCGAATTATAAGCAAGATACAAAGATTTGCTCACAATTCTATGTTTGTACACAGATCTTAAAAACTAAAGATTAAAAAAGTAAAAAATTTGTCAATATTTATTAAGAAAATGTTCAAAGTCTGTTCTTCCAGAAACCAACTTTAACAACTTATTGTATTGTAAACTTAATCTTTTTAGCTCACCTGAGGGTGGGGCCACAATGGGGGGGGGGGGGGTCGAAGTTTTACATAGGAATATATACAGTATATCTTTAAAAATCTTCTTCTCAGAAACTAATCAGCCAGGAAAGCTGACACTTGTGTGGATGCATCCTCAGGTAGTGTAGATTCATAGTTATGAAAATCATGACCCCCTGGGGTAGGGTGGGGCCACAATGGGGGATCGAAGTTTTACATAGGAATATATACAGTATATCTTTAAAAATCTGCTTCTCAGAAACAAATCAGCCAGGAAAGCTGACACTTGTGTGGATGCATCCTCAGGTTGTGTAAATTCAAAGTTGTGAAAATCATGACCCCCGGGGGTAGGGTGGGGCCACAATGGGGGATCGAAGTTTAACATATGAATATATAGAGTAAATCTTTAAAAATCTTCTTCTCAAAAACTAATCAGCCGGCAAAGCTGAAACTTGTGTGGAAACATCCTCAGGTAGTGTAGATTCAAAGTTGTGAAAATAATAACCCCTGGGGGTAGGTTGGGGCCACAATGGGGGATCGAAGTTTAACATATGATTATATAGAGTAAATCTTTAAAAATCTTCTTCTCAGAAACTAATTAGCCAGGAAAGCTGGCACTTGTGTGGAAGCATCCTCAGGTAGTGTAGATTCAAATTTGTGAAAATCATGACCCCTGGGGATAGGTTTGGGCCACAATGGGAGGTCGATGTTTTACATAGGAATAAACAGAGTAAATATTTAAAAATCTTCTTCTCAAAAACTAATCAGCCAGGAAAGCTGAAACTTGTGTGAAAGCATCCTCAGGTTGTGTAGATTCAAGGTTGTGAAAATCATGATCCTCAGGGGTAGGGTGGGGCCACAATGGGGGGTCAAAGTTCAACAAAGGAATATATAGGGTAAATCTTTAAAAATCTTCTCAGAAACTAATCAGCCAGATGATTCTTTATAATTATTAAGACTTTGGCCCCAGGACAATTCTTTGGCCTCACGAGAAGGTTCAGAGTTTGATGTACGTTTATATCCGATATATAAACTATTGTTAAGGATCTTTTTGAGAACTGCAATACTCATCATATGATATGACTATAAAATCATCCTGTCAGAAAGGGGACTAATGATTATAAACATAAGAATATCCAGGGGAAAATGGATTTTATTTATACAGGATCTACATGTATTATTGTACGTTGTCCAGATAGTTTGTATTATGACTCCATTAAGCTGATTTTATCATACCTATTGTTCCTCAGGTGAGCGATGTGGCCCATGGGCCTCTTGTTTGTATAATTTTATTGGTAAATTTTAGAAATTTATAAATTGTTCAACCTCTCCCCTTACCTAGATCCACACATGAAACGATTAACAAGAATAATTCTAATATGCAGAAAATCTCTGATGGCCTGGACAGGCATGAGCCGAGACTACGGACACCACGTAAACATCGCCACACCCAGGGACAGCAGACCGAGTCAGAGGATGGAGAGACGGACAGCATCCGCTCACTTCCTGTCACCGGCAACGAGTTTTTACACCTGGATGAGCGAGAGAAAGTACTACACAATGCTCAAGGTACGCTAGATAGTGAGTGTGAGAAAGTCCTAGACATGGCTCAAGGTACACTAAATATAGAGTGAGATTGAGAAAGTCCTACTCAATGCTCAAGGTTCACTATATATAGAGTGAGTGTGAGAAAGTCTTACACAATGCTCAAGGAACGCTGTATAGTGAGTGAGAAAGTCCTTAACAATGCTCAAGGAACGCTGTATAGTGAGTGAGAAAGTCCTTAACAATGCTCAAGGAACGCTAGATAGTGAGTGTGAGAAAGTCCTTAACAATGCTCAAGGTACACTCTATATAGAGTGAGATTGAGAAAGTCCTAAACAATGCTCAAGGTACACTAGATAGTGAGTGTGAGGAAGTCCAAGACATGGCTCAAGATACACTATATATAGAGTGAGATTGAGAAAGTCCAACACAATGCTCAAGGAATGTTAAATAGTGAGTGTGAGAAAGTCCTAAACAATGCTCAAGGTATTAAACTCTCCATATAGTTCTCATAAAGTATCGATACCAATGTATAACACGGTGATGTAAGATGTTCGTCCACACAGGTGAGACTTCTACAGCACAGTAAGCTGTAACAATGTGGGTGGGGATTGCAAAAAGAAAATAAAATGTGGCTGCAGTGGTCTAGCATTATGCACCCATTACCTGGGGCAAGTAAAATGCCATCTAGGGAAAGATAATTTTCATGATAAGCTTGCCCAATTGGGAGAGTAATAAGTTTCAAGTAAATTCTGAAACTGGGCACTTCCAAGTCACTACTTGCCCATGGGCAAGTGGCTTTTAAAAAATAAGCTAGACCCATGAGGCTGACAATGCCTTTTAACAAGTTGTGTTCGGTTTTATTAATATCTAATATGTAGAGATGAAGTCTGTAGGAGTAATGGCCCTTTAATTACCCACTATTCATGAAGAAGCATGTCTCAAAGCATGCAGTCTGTAGCCATCCAGAGTAAAGTTTAAATGCCACTCTCCTAGTTATTGAAATAAACCTCTTTCACCAATTATTTTATTTGCCTGTTTTTACCTTAAATTGACTTTGAGGTTTGGAATATTTTTTTTTTTACTACTGAAACATTCTTTGCTGTGTGAAAACCCTAGAATGTAAATAAATTGTTAGGTTTGATTGTTTGAGTTCACTGCTGTTTGTTTATTATCCAAATTCACGGCCAACAATTAAAAGACACAGTAACTGATGTCATTGACATGGTTGGTAAAAATAAATTACTTTGGATTTGATAGTTTTGCCAAATTCTTAAATTAGATATTAAAATGAACAATAACACTTCTACTGGAAAAAAGACCTTTGCTCTCTCTCTCTCTCTCTCTCTCTCTCTCTCTCTCTCTCTCTCTCTTCTCTCTCTCTGTATCTCTCTGTGTCTGTCTGTCTGTCTGTCTCTGTCTGTCTCTCTCTGTGTCTGTCTGTCTGTCTGTCTCTGTGTCTGTCTCTCTCTGTGTCTGTCTGTCTGTCTCTCTGTGTCTGTCTGTCTCTCTCTCTCTGTCTGTCTCTCTCTGTGTCTGTCTGTCTCTCTGTCTGTCTCTCTCTCTGTGTCTGTCTGTCTCTCTGTCTGTCTCTATGTGTCTGTCTGTCTGTGTGTGTGTGTGTGTCTCTCTCTCTCTCTCTCTCTCTCTCTCTCTCTCTCTCTCTCTCTCTCTCTCTCTCTCTCTCTCTCTCTCTCTCTCTCTCTCTCTTCAGGTGGAATAACAAACCTGGGAAAAGTCAATTAATTTATATAATAATATATTATTATATATAATTATATACACTTAACCCCTCTCCCTTTGTAATGCCCCAGAAATTAAAAATAGAGCCCCTGATTGGTTAAAGTCTAGGTTAAAGGTCAGCATTTTGTTTTGTTTTTCACAGATTTTGGAGAAAAAAAGGTTTAATAAATTCTGTGCCTTAATCATGTGTCCTTAGGAAAAGCCATTACAGAGCCAATATCTGTTACAAAACCTTGTACACAAATATCTATCTTATATGCCTTTTTAAAATGTTTCTTCAACAAAAATGAAAATTTTTCTGTTCAAACAGTTCAATCAGATGAAATCTAGCTGTCATTAACATTTCCAACTAGAAATTCTTCTGATAACAAGAATCTTTAAAATGTTTTCAATGTACATTAAGTAAAGTACACAATTCAAGATCAAAGTAACACAAACAAAAGTGACAGAGGTTTTATTAAAACTAACTTTTGATGCCCTGTCATTGTGGGGTATTTTGTCTCTGTTTTATTGGGATGAATTTGATGCCTCTTTTGTTGGCTTTGGTTTTCAGTCTTTCACTGTAAAAGAGTGCATTATAAAGTCATGTCACAAAGTCTTGAGATATGATTGAGGTATAGAGCAGTTTTAAACTTTAAAATGTACAGTTGATAGGTGATTCCATGTTATTTTTTTAGTGTTATTTAAGAGAATGTTAAGTGACAGTTAAGAAGATTTTCCTGGTTATTTTAGTAAACGTTAAGTGACAGTTAAGCTGATGATAAGTGACTCCCTGTTATTTTTCAGTGTTATTTCAGTGAATGTTAAGTGACAGTTAAGCTGATGATAAGTGACTCCATTTTTTGAAAAGTGATATTGCAACCTAGTTTTTGTGACAGATATAAACTTCATGAAGTACTGGCAATAACAAACTTGTAAAGTCTCAATGTTATGTAGAATGTGAATAAAGACTGTTAAAAAGTTGATGCTTGACACCAGGGCTGCCGAGGTTCATGAGTTAACTCACCAGTATTTGTGACCGACTGATAGTTCTTAGTACTCCAGTGTGAAGTATAAACACATCGGTCGTGTTGACTGACCGGGGAGGGACATTAGAGTACTGGGGGTGATGTTGACAGGAGTTTGTTCTATGGAGTGGTCTTTTCTATTGAGACCTTTAACTGAGTTTTCATTGTGATGGAGTGTATAATTAAACAGGCCCTGTGTATTAATGTGTTGACATTGTGGGTAATAGAGTGATGTATATATATGTGTGTGTAAGTGGGGAATCAAGGACCCAGGAGCTCAGTAATTCTCGCAGGGACTAACAGTAATTCACTCAGAGACTCGTGGTAAAAGGTACTAACAGTTCATCACTTGGAGACCTATGGTAAGTCACTTGGAGTACTTCTGTGATGCCCACTAGTTGGTACTAACAATTCATCACTTGGACACCTATGGTAAGTCACTCGGAGTAATTCAGTGATGCCCACTAGTTGGTACTAACAGTTCATCACTTTGAGACCTATGGTAGGTCACTTGGAGTAATTCAGTAATGCCCACTAGTTGGTACTAACAGTTCATCACTTGGAGATCTATGGTTAGTCACTTGGAGTAGTTCAGTAATGCCCACTAGTTGGTACTAACAGTTCATCACTTGGAGACCTATGGTAGGTCACTCAGAGTAATTCAGTGATGCCCACTAGTTGGTACTAACAGTTCATTACTTGGAGACCTATGGTAAGTCACTTGGAGTAATTCAGTGATGCCCACTAATTGGTACTAACAGTTCATTACTTGGAGACCTATGGTAAGTCACTTGGAGTAATTCAGTGATGCCCACTAGTTGGTACTAACAGTTCATCACTTGGAGACTTATGGTATGTCACTTGAAGTAATTCAGTAATGCCCACTAGTTGGTACTAAAAATTCATCACTTGGAGATCTATGTTTAGTCACTTGGAGTAATTCAGTAATGCCCACTAGTTGGTACTAACAATTATCGCAAATCTTACATGAAAGTATTCGCTACGACCGATGTAGCATTGCGTTGAGTGATGACACTTTCTAATCGGTGTGTATTTCAATTGTGATTTGAAATAAAGATTCTGATTGGTGCATTTATATAGACCCGCCCATTTATCAAATGCATGTTGAGAACATGATGCTAACACGTGGAAAGATATGTCGGAGAGAAAACATATCATAAAGTTGTACTAGCAAGTTAAAAATTTACGTACAGAGTTATTTAATAACAAACGGGGAGATGTTCACGTACATATGTAAAATATTAATGAAAAGAAAAAGAAAAAGTTCCCTAAAAGCAGGGATCGGCACATATAGATTATCAGTCACAGAATAAGATTGTACTTCGCTTATCGAATAATGTCATTCAGTTCATTGTGAAAAAAAATCGCCAGAAACTGTTTAGTGAACAAATAAATTTTACGTTACCGTTAATAATGTACCATATACTGTATATATTGAAAATCGCATGAGTTTAACTGTTTTTCCTCATAAAAAACTTGTTGCAAAATGTAGATCCACGGGAAAATTCGGGTTGACACGCCGTGAAATCCATTAGACGTTTTACAGCATATGTCTTCACTGTTTTATTTACAATAAATATGTATTGAAATCTTTGAAACATCGTCAACAGCTCCGCAAAATGAAGAAGTGTGGTTTGTTTATATTCATTGAAAACTGTAAAATGGCGACTCGATCTGCACGTGAATTATACAATCCGAGGTCGATTAGCGTGTCAGTCATGAGTGTCAACATCAGAAGTAAATATTGTGTGATTAATATCGAAGAACATATAATAAAATGAATGTTTATACAGACTAAGTGAGTTACAAAATAACGTTGATCACAGATCAGTCCAAAATTGAACACGTTTACATGCCGTAAAATTCAATGTTTTGGTATGTTTGAAAACACATGCACACTTGCAGTTTTAAGTGTGTCATATTAATCAGTTAAAGTTCAACAAAATGCAATATAGGCTATGTAATATCTATTGTCAGTATCTGTTGTGAATTCTTTGGAATAAGCTACAACAAAATAAATATAGCCTCATCTTAAATTGATGCGTTTAACAGCTAAAAGGATTTGAATTTTTCGATGAAGTATGTATTATATTTAAAATGAATTGGGGATTGAACCTGTCTTAACAGCGTGTTTTTGACAATTGTTTACACAAAAAAAGAAGATGCGATTATTGTGAGAACTCTTAGTCAATTATTGCAGAAACGACACAAATACCACGTCGGCAGGTAAGGGTGGGCGGGTACTAAAACGGCCAATGAAAATGCTTGTTTATATAACTGGAACTCGCAATCCCGATAGTGTCGTCACTCAACGCATCAGTTTATCACTCGCAGCGAATACACCCGTGTAAGATTTGCGATAATCACTTGGAGACCTACCGTAAGTCACTTGGAGTAATTCAGTAATGCCCACTAGTTTGCTGGGATGCTTACAGTAATTTACAGAGGCTCATTGCAATTCTCTTTGGACTGGAGTCTACTATTTGAGATAGCTCTCATGTTTTGTAATGGACCAGATGGAGAGAATTCCTTCATCTCTCTAAGGATGGAAAATGTAAGAAAGATGGAAATGTGCGGTCTGTCACAGATTAGCAGATTCTTGAAAGCTGTGTATAACTACACTCAAGTGCCAAAAGTATGTCAATTTTTTTCTTTTCACTATATATTTCATTGAAAACCAACATTTTTCAAAGACTCATTTAAAAATAACCCCTTGACAAATTTTGAAAAGACTTGGATTGATAAATTCAGAATTTCTCTAGCTTTTTAGCTCACCTGAGCTGAAAGCTCAAGTGAGCTATTCTGATCACATTTTGTCTGTCGTCCGTCTGTCCGTAAACTTTTCACATTTTCAACATCTTCTCAAGAACTACTGGGCCAATTTCAACCAAACTTGGCACAAATCATCCTTAGGCAAAGGGGATTCAAAGTTGTGAAACTTAAGGGCCACGCCCTTTTTCAGGGGGAGATAATTAGAAATTAATTAAAAATTTTGAGAAATTTTCAAAAATCTTCTTCTCAAGAACCATAAAGCCAGGAAAGCTGACACTTGTGTGGAATCATCCTCAGGTAGTGTAGATTCAAAGTTGTGAAATTCATGGCCCCCAGGGGTTGGGTGGGGCCACAATGGGGGGTCGAAGTTTTACATAGGAATATATGGAGTAAATCTTTAAAAATCTTCTTCTCAGAAGCTAATCAGCCAGGAAAGCTGAAACTTGTGTGGAATTATCCTCAGGTAGTGTAGACTCAAAGTTGTGAAATTCATGATCCCTGGGGGTAAGGTGGGGCCACAATGGGGGCTCGAAGTTTTACATAGTAATATATAGAGTAAATCTTTAAAAATCTTCTTCTCAGAAACTAATCAGCCTGGAAAGCTGAAACTTGTGTGGAAGCATCCTCGGGTAGTGTAGATTCCAAGTTGTGAAAATCATGATCCCTGGGGGTAAGGTGGGGCCACAATGGGGGTCAAAATTTTACATAGGAATATATAGAGTAAATCTTTAAAAATCATCTTCTCAGAAACTAATCAGCCAGGAAAGCTGAAATTTGTGTGGAAGCATCCTCAGGTAGTGTAGATTCAAAGTTGTGAAAATCGTTATCCCTGGGGGGTGGGGTGGGCCACATGGGGGGGGGGGGGGGTCGAAGTTTTTCATAAGAATATATAGTTTAAATCTTTAAAAATCTTCTTCCCAAAAAACTAATCAGCTAGGAAAGCTGAAACTTGTGTGGAAGCATCCTCAGGTAGTGTAGATTCAAAGTTGTGAAAATCATGAATCCTGGGGTAGGGTCGGGGCACAATGGAGGGTCAAAGTTTTACATAGGAATATATAGAGTAAATATTTAAAAATCTTCTTCTCAGAAACTAATCAGCCAGGACAGCTGAAACTTGTGTGGAAGTATCCTCAGGTGGTGTAGATTCAAAGTTGTGAAAATCATGATCCCTGGGGGTAGGGTGGAGCCACATGGGGGGGGGGGGGGGGGTTTAAAGTTTTACATAGGAATATATAGAGTAAAACTTTTAAAATCTTCTCAGAAACTAATCAGCCAGATGATTCTTTATAATTGTTAAGACTTTGGCTCCAGGACAATTCTTCGGCCTCACAAGAAGGTTTGATGTAGCTTTATATCCCATAGATAAACAATTAATAAGGATCTTTTTGAAAACTGCAGTACTCAACATGTGATATGACTATAAAACCATCCTGTTAGAAAAGGGACTAATGATTATTAACATAAAAAATATCCAGGGGGGAAAATGGATTTTATTTATACAGGATCTACATGTATTATTGTACATTGTCCAGATTGTTTGTATTATGACTCCATTAAGCTGATTTTATCATACCTATTGTTCCTCAGGTGAGCGATGTGGCCCATGGGCCTCTTGTTTTGGCATCATAGTAAGATTTTTCGGCTCTAAAGCCTCTAATATTGCAAAGGATATATAGAAGAGCCCTTAAAAAATATCTTCGTGTTGTGTTTGAAATATGAAATTTTGAATATGAGTTGTCAAAAAAAACTATTTCAATGTATGTCAAAATGTGCAAATTGAATCTACTTTAATCAATAAAAATTTCTTCAAAATCTTACAAAAAATAACAACAAAAACCCTTTTAAATATAAGTCTTGTTTTCAATAAAATAGATAGAGAAAAAAGAAAAAGTTGACATACTTTTGGCATGTAGATGATTTTGCTTGAAATAAATGAATATATTAATGATTTACATTTTAAGATAGCTTCAAATTCTCTATTAGTAAAGTTTGCATGTTTGAAAGTTTATTTGAAATGGTCTTGTATGATAATACTGATGATTTGATGATAATAATTTTGATGATGATGATCATGATGATGGTAATTATGATAATCATGACGATGGAAATTATGATGATTATGATTGTAATGATGATGATGATGATAGTTATTATGATGATGGAAGTTATGATGATCATGATGATTATGAAGGTGATGATGGTAATGATGATAGTAATTATGATGATGATGATGATAGTGATGGTGGTAATTATGATAATCATGATGATGGAAATAATAATGATGATGATGATGATGATGATGATGATGATGATGATGAATTTTCTGCAGATGTTCAGCAGTCTTTGGAGACCCAGAGAGAGGAGATCTCGTTACTTCGGTCTCGGATGCTAGCCGAGTATGAGCAGCTACTGACGGCTCGAGCTGAGATCATGTCGAGTCAGACTCAGGAGGTGGAGAAGCTACAGCGTGAGATGGAGGATCTACAGCAGAGCTACGAGGATCAGATCAAGACCTTCCAAACCAAAGTAGAGGAACAGTCAGGTAACGAACGAGAGAGAGAGAGAGAGAGAGAGAGAGAGAGAGAGAGAGAGAGAGAGAGAGAGAGAGAGAGAGAGAGAGAGAAAAGAGAGAGAAAAGAGAGAGAGAGAGACAGAGAGAGAGACAGAGAGAGAGAGAAAGTCAGTGAAGGCAGAATCAAATATAAGGTCGTCCAAAGTTAATTGTATACTCTTAACGTAATATGCGTGTGAGGTTTAGGAGAAACTGTGTTTTAGAAAAAACAAACAACTATTTTAGTTTGGCATTTTCAAATTTGATTTCATTTAAATACTGCAATCTGTAGAAGTTAGAAATGTTTGGAGCTCACTATGGACTATAAATCAGATACTCCATGGGATTGTCAGGAAAGATCACTATTTAAAAAGAGGTAGCCTACATGTAACTTAAATACTCACTGTATTCATTTTGATTAAAATGAATGAAAATCATTTGTTTGAAAATTTTGTTTGATTTAATTTTATCACCCTCCCTCGTAGGAAAATACAAAAACAGTAACTTGGGACTAACTTTAGTTTATTTTATGATATCCTTTCTATTATAATCTGTCCCAGGATATTTATGCTGCACATTTAGACAATTTTTAATAAAAGAAAATATCTGTGAAAAAAGGGCAATTGAAATCAATGAAAGGGAAAATATCCAAGAGATTTTCATTATAATTTTTCACACGCAAAAATTTACAGAACAAAAGCTGATTTAATCGTACAAAGATTGATAATAGGAAATATTTCCATCTTTTATGAAATATTTCAGAGGAAGCCATGCAGACCAGACTAAAGGAGGAACACGACAGAGAAGTCCAGGATATCAGGGACCAATACCAGTCCCAGATCTCAGAGCTGTCCTCACAGCTAGAGGCCGCAACACAGGAAGTGATGTCACTAAAACAGGAAGTGACATCAATACAGGATCAGGATGTGACATCACGACAGGAACAGGAAGTGACATCAGCAAGTGATGTTTCAGTAGAACACAGTGTGTCTTCTGCTTCCAATATGGACCTCAGAAGCAAAATGGAGGAATTAGAGAAACTGTTGGCAGAAAAATCAAATGAAGTTGATGAACTGTATAAAAAATTGGAATTAGAATCGCAGTTGAATATAGAACTCCGTGAGAAAATGACCCTGACAGAAAACAGAGTGTCTGAAACAGAGGAGCAGTTGAGTGGCAAACAAACACTTATAGAAGACATGAAAAATAAACTACAAGAGACAGAGAACAGATTGAAAACTTTGGAGGGAGAGAGGAAAGAAATGGAGAAGAAGAGGGAGGACTCCTCTGAATCTGAGGAGAATGATGAGGACACAGCTGAGGACACATCAGAGGAGCTCAACGACAGGCTAATGAAGCTGCAGCAGGAACTTGATGCTTCTCAGGAACAGGAGAGAGTGCTGGAGGAGCAGTATGATGAACTGCAGCATCAGCATAGGGAGCAGATCGAAGCATTGAGACAGGTGAGAGAGAGAGAAAGAGAGAGAGAGAGAGAGAGAGAGAGAGAGAGAGAGAGAGAGAGAACAATATAATCAACTACAGCTTAGTGAGCATATTTATCAGGTGGAATAGAGGTGAATGGGGGAGAACACGAAGGAATAAAGAGTAGAAATCGCAATGTGTTATCTGATAGATTTGATTGTTTCTCTGTAAGTCTAGGATTCCTAGTACTGACACTGGTGTACTGAATATGTATTATTGTCATTTTTTTTTTTGTGAAATAAAGGATCTGGAGCATGAACACCGGGCTGAGGTAATGGAGGTACAGTCCGAGTTCAAAGTTCAACTCGAGATTGAGCTCAAGCGACAAGCAGCAGACTTAGCCTATGACTACGGAGAGAAAATCAAGAAGATGGAGGAAGATCATGAACAGGAGGTGGAAGAGATACAGAGGAAGATGGAGAAGTCTGTCAAGCAGTTAGAGGTAATAAGCCTGAGGTCACTATTAATACAAGGAATACATGATAGCTGTAGATTTTAAATTTTACATAAAATCTCAGTTAATATTAATAACTGCAGCAATGAACAAGTAGCACATTTGATCTCTAGTGTCACATGATCTGAAGGGTTTTTTTTTTGGGGGGGGGGGGGGGGGTCTCTCATGATACTTGAGAATAATTTAGCTTTGGTTGTAACAAGCTCTTTGATTGGCTAAAAAAAATTTTTATATCATATAAAGAGTGTTGCGTATGTCATCGTAAGACTAATGTTAAAAACGTATCAATCCGCCAGATGTTATGTTTGAATTTTTTTCACAATCGAATTTTATTTAAAGGTAAAAGACTTTTTCTCTACAATAACTGGGTGAAAACAAAGAGCAAAATATTCAATTATAAGTTATGAATTCAACATTTATTAGTTTTTATACGATATAAAAGGATTTGGAACAGTTTACGCTTTTTTTATAAACTGCCTTATGGTTTATAAAGAGGAAACTGTCACAAACCATTTTATATCATATAAAACTAAGAAATATTAAATTGAATTAATTCCTGGATTATAAGTGAAACATTAGATGAATACAAGTAATGATGCCTAGTTATACATAGGATTGAATGTGTTTCTCAGATAGACTATTAATGATTCATTAAATATATTTGGAGATGACAACACGAAAGTGAGTGGTGAAAATTTCAGTAGAAAAACTTTACAGCTTAAAATTGGAAGCCTGTTCTTGCAAGATATAAAATGTTTACAGACATATAACAAGAGAGGTTTGTGATTTAAACCTGTTGACATTGCGTCAGAGTTAAATGGAATCAGGGGAGAGGTTAGGAAACTGAACGAGCCGTGAAGTGGGTTAAAGAATCCTCCAGGGAATTAGTTAGTCCTGGGACGACGGTACTCTACCGTTAGTACAATGAAGCCAGTTAGCCGGGGCACTCAAACTAGTGATGGTTAAGTTAGCCGGGGCACTCAAACTAGTGATGGATAAACACTACAGAGGGTAAAGGACCACAGGTAGCGGACAACTTGTCTGGTGGGGGGAACCAGATTACCGTTTGTTGGCCATTGTACCTGGTAAACAAAACTCTATTAGGTTAAAGTGTTGACCTGATCCACTGAAATCCTGTTAGTACCAAGTACACACATATACACAGTGCAGGGATTTGACTTATAATAGTTTTTGGGCAAAGCGCTTCATCAACACGTAGGAATAATTACTAACTCTCTGTATAGTCTGTATCTAATTGTTGGAAACCAATCAACTTGCCATAGAAAAGTTATTTCTAAATACAGATGATTGAATATGCGAAACACAAACCAATAGTTTATTCTGGATTATGCTCCGGTGTCCAGTCATTTAATGATTCAAACTATAATTTGCTTTGGATTTTATTAATTTTGTTAAATTTTTTTTTTTGGGGGGGGGGGGGGGGGGGTAGATGATTCTTTTGCTTATGTGAAAATGTATATTTATTTATTAGAATTAAAATGATTTTGGTCAAGTGCTTATAAGCTTTATTTCTGCTTAAATTTTCTGATTTAATGAAGATGCATAACTCTATAACTCTTACAGCTCTGTCATGTCTGGGCGGGGGTGGGGGTGTATTTCTTTATTGGTACAGGAAAAAAATAATAAATGAAAAAAAAGAGTAACAATAAGAACAAGTAATCAAATACACTGTATTGATGGCCGCGGCCATTTTCACACCATGTTTATTTCCTATAGAAGGAGAGCCTTGTAGAGGGATAAAATAAAAATATTCTACCTTAACGGTTTCTATTTTTTAACATGTTGAAGCTTAAATTGAATTAAAAAAAAAAAAAAAATTAACACAATAATTACAGTTTATGGCCAAAAATATCATTTCTAAAAGTTTTAAAAGGTAGACCTGATGGTTAATTTGTTGACATAATCCAGCCTCTAAAGAGGGACTTTACATGGCAAATACACATTCTGACAAGAAATAGCTGACTCAGCAATTATTGGTCTGCACCCTTAGAGCCGATTCCACAGAACTTGGAATCAGATTATAATTACAGCACCGGGCTGGGAATTACCTGTTATGTATTACCTGTAATTACCTGTAGCACTTGGGATATGTAGGTATGTTTATACGTACCTGTGCAAATGTAAGCAGTTTACCATTTTACCTTTAACAATGCAGATAAAAACAGTATAGAATATTGAATTGGGGGCTATTGAACAAGTTATTTAGGGATTTAATAGCTCACACATATATAGGTACACACATTAGCTTAAACGGAATGGTTCAAGGAATTCTGTGAGGGAGAGGAGAGGCCAGTTCTGTTAGTTGTGAAGGAAATTACGGAGTACAATGCATGGCCAGTAAGTGTTGTGTGTGTGTGTGTGGGAGGGGGGGGGGGGGAGTATAGGTGGGTGGTGCCACAGTCGGGGGCTGGAGGAGTAAAGGTGTGTGGTGCCACAATCAGGATCCAGGTTCTAAAAGTGTTGTTTGGGGGTAGAGGAGAAAAGATGTGTGGTGCGACGGTCAGGAATGTTAAGGTGGGTGGTGCCATGATCAGGGGGATAGAGGAGTAAAGGTATGTGGTGCCACGGTCAGGGCCCAGGTTCTGTAAGTGTTGTTGTGGGGGGTAGAGGAGAAAAGATGTGTGGTGCCACAGTTGCGAGGGTAGAGGTCAGGAGTAAAGTTGTGTGGTGCCATGGTCAGGGGAATAGAGGAGTGAAGGTATGTGATGCCATGATCAGGGTGATAGAGGAGTAAAGGAGAGCGGTGCCACAGTTGGGAGGGTACAGCAGTAAATAAGAGCGGTGCCAGGGTCAGGACCCAGGTTCTGTAATTGATCCACTTTCATCCGGTGTTGTACATATTGTACTTACACAGCATGTACTGCCGATATATGTATGGGTCCGATTGACTTGGCTGTGTAGACTGACATGTCGGATTGTGTTAATTCATTACTTATTTAAAGGATCAAACAAAGGTCTGGTGAAAAGTTAAGTTCAGGGATTTTAAAATATGTGTGTGTAGCTATTATATATACAAGGATTACTTTAAAGTGTGGGGCTATCGGGGAATTATGATTCTGAGAGTCCTCCATGAAGCAACTCCAGACATTGTGTTAGGTCACTGGTGGACTAGGGTCCCTTAAATATGTCTCCGTATAGTATTTAGACATGATATCCATATAATATCCAGATGTATCATACACTATCCAGATACAAAATCTATTTAGTATCCAAATACGGTAATATAATATCCATATAGTATTCATATATGGTATCCTATCTAGACATGATATCCATATATCAATTGGATATAAGATCAATATATTATCTGGATTTGATATCCATAGATTATCCGGACATGATATCCATACAATATCCTGATAGGTATTTTGCAGTCTCCAGGTAAGATGATCTGCACTATTTTTCAGGTAGTAACAAAATATCTAGGTATGGGTGATGGTTCCAGAGATTGACTGTTTTGAGAGATTCTCTCACTTACCCAATGGAAGCAGGCTCCGGCACGAGGGTAGCCTACAATGCTTGTATGCATCGGCCCTCTGTCTACGCTGTATGACGAATACACCCTGTTCCATTGTAGGGCCGGCTATCAATGTGTTTCATTGAACATTGGGATGTTTAAAAACTACTAGCATGATGGCAAATTTAAAGCATCCAAACAATGCAGATGTTTGAAGATTATGAATGTTTTTGTTTACACACATCTTTTAAAATGTGCAAAATGTACAGATTTGTTGAGTACTTACCACTCAACAGTCAACACCAGATGACCTTTAACATCTCAATAGAGTTGTTAAATTTATTCTCTAACCAGAAGTTTTTTTTTTGAAAGGGGCACCTTTGCCTGCCCCCTCCCCGGAAGATCTGCACATTTTTTATAAGTTTATGAACAGTATCAGTCTTGCTTTTAACAACAAGTATTTATGGATTCCGAAATCAAATGAAGGTCTCTTTCTGTGGACCACCCCCCCCCCCCCCTTCCTGCGCTGACTCCTAAAATTAAAGAAAGAAATTCACCCAGAGAGCAGGATCTTGGCAAGGAAAGGGTTGTGTTTTATAACCAGATTTTATTGACTCCAAAACTACAAGTATGAAAGTGTATTGATAGAATATATATAATGTTCAGTGTGTCTCAATTGTCATTCTTAAGTTTCGTATGCCATTGTGAAGTTTTTGATTAGAGGAAATCATGCAGAAGTTATTTAAACATTTAGACCAACATTAAGGATTAAATATTGAATGATTTCACGTTTGTAAAACAGGGTCTGAAAAGTTAATGGTGTGGCACCAAATTCTCTCCAATGGAGGGGGGAGGGGGTAGAATCAAAGATTAGAGGATTGACACGCAGGATATGAATTGTACTTAATTTAAAATTATAAATTTGAATGTCAAGAGTTTGATTTTTGAATTGAAAAAATATTAAATGAAAAAGATTGTGAAATTATATAAATGTATCACAGAATATTAAATGAATTTGCTGTTGTCATTTTGATAAATGATTTTCAGAAAGTGAAAATCAATAAATTTAAAGCTTGTTACGTAGATGGGAACTGAATTTATAAAAAAAAAAAACACAAAAAAACTTGAACCTTAGGCATTGAAAGAAGTCATAAAAAATGGTCATTTACAGACTTCAGTGAAAAAGTAGCAGACATTATTCCTTTCAATTCTTTTGTTGGGACTAAATTGTGTATTGGGTCTGTGGTTAGTGAAACTTTTCATGTTGAGTTTAAATTGCTAGCAGGGAGGGAGTTATTCTTTATGTCCCAGGAATAGCATGTCTTTACATGACCCAGGGAATAAGCTCGTGTACAGGTAGGGGATTTAGTCAATCAGAAATCGCATTGTAAATCAATACAGATTGTTTACAGGTATATACTTTTATGTCTACTTTCATTTTAAACAGTAATGTTCATTAAATTTTAAATATTTTGATTTTGAATTTCCAGCCTCATTATCATCGGCTTGATGATATAAACTAGATAAGAGGAAAAGTTCCCATTTAATATTCCTTGAATCTGTTATACATGTATTATCATATTACCTGAATTATTTGATGCAGGTATCATGTAGTATACACCAATGACATTCAATTTTAGAGAGAGACCATTTATGATAGACAGGGTAGGTAGTCATTACAGGTGAAAACTATTTGGGGGGAGGGAGGGGGAGGGAGAGGGGTTACATTGGGCTGGTTAAGGCTGTTGGTAAATCCCTTGTATAAACCCAGATATACTAGACTAATATAGATGGACTCTGTTGCATTGATCATTAATTAATTAATTTCTACCCACCATTGTTAGGCTTGCAGTGGATATCCTAGGCCCCCCGTCACTACACATACCATGTATGGATCCAGAAATTTTTTTTCCCCCTATCCAAATCCCCCCCACTATATATGTTAGGGCTGGGACGATACTGTACTGAGCCGATTCGGTACATATCACGATACATGAGATGCGATACGATACATATCACGATACATTGCAATTAAATGAAAACATGAATAAAAGTTTAAAATTTATTCAACCTGCCGATGTATTACCGCATGACCAAAGTGATTTTGTTATATTCATAATGAGCGTTGCACAATTTACAAATAACTTTAGTCTCGTGTACACTAGTTTTGCATAAACAAGTACTCCAAAAGTTTTCCACACTCCATATTTAGCTTCCTAACAGTTTTGACAACTTTACGAGGTTTTCCGCCATCTTTGTACTTTCATATTAGGCGCGCGGACTAAAAATAGCCGATATATGAAGCTTGGATATTTTTGAAAAATAAAAAAAGTTCAGTAAAGTATCGTTGTATTAATGGTAAATGTATCGATCCAAATATCGTCAAAATAAATACCGCGATGCACCGGTGCATCGGTGGATCGTCCCATACCTAATATATGTGCACAAACATAGACCCTTAGGGTATGTTCTGTATATCAAGCCCCCCCCCCCCCCAATCATTACAATTGACCCTTTGGATAAGTTCTGTATGCCAGTATTTGTTCTGCAACAGGTTTTACTCAATGTAGGAATCAGAATGACTCAAACATAGAAAATACCATGATACCAAATGAAAGTCCCCATTCATTGTCAGTAAGGAATTCTTGCTGATTAGAGTGGTGTAAACACATTTTGTATGAATCAACTGATTGGATTACGGAATGTAAACATGTTGTCCAATCAATGAAAGCTATGGATAAGTAAAAATTCTATATCTATGTATCGGCGACTGAGAGGGAGAGGTCAACAGACATGGATTTCTTCGAGTGTTGGTTTCAGAATTACGGCCCAGCAGAGATAACTGATTTGTGTGGGTCAGTAACACTATTCGTGGGTCACTCTGGTTTGTGCGGGGCAATAAGAGCCAGAGACATTCATTGATCAGGGAGTGATGGGGAGGTTCAGATATCAAAATTTTTAACCAGGCAGTTTTTGTACTAGGTGATCACCTCGTCAGTGTAAATTTTTGATTTTTTTTAAAAGACAGGATGGTCATTGCCATTTTAAGACTATTCTAACCTTCTTGAGAAGAAGAGCTTTGTGAAAAAAAATAATCTAAAAAATTAGGTATGGTAGATCTGTTATGTAGTTTGTTGATCACCCAGCCATGTTAAGTTGTTACTGTGTTATACAGAGCCCTGATGTGGTGTGGTGGTAGAGCCCTATTGAAATCAGGGATTCTACGAAAGTTGTTTAATTATAAAGACTGCAAGAATAATTTCTGACAGGACAGAAGAAAATTTGAAGTGGTTCATTCAGGTCTACATGAAATCTGCAAACAGGATGTCATTTCATTTTGTAATATAATTATGATTTGGTTTTATTTCTTTTTTCAGAAATTACAACAAGATGCAGTGGATGGTGCTATAGGTATCCCAGAATCCCCCACTAAAAATTACCCAGAATCCTCTGACCTGCTCGCAGACGATGAGCCAGACTCGCTCAGTAAATCCACGGAGACAGCGAGCACAGTGATTGACGCATCGAGGCATGACAGACTCCTGAAGAAAAGCTCTGAGGATTCTGGCGACAAAACGGACAGCGAGCTGGAGGAGATGGACTCAGAGACTCATGACGAGGGCGGGAAACCTGTCAGCATGGAGGAGGTACGTTACTGGCTGTAATGATTTCTTTTGTTTGTTCTTGTAACTGACAATTACAATTTCAATATAATATTGTAATTGTCTGAAATGATTTCTATGGTATATTGTAACTGACAGTTACAATTTCTTTATGATATAATGTAACTGTTTGTAAACGCATTCTGTAGTATGTTCTTGCAAATGACAGTAACGATTTCTTTATGATATTGTAACTGTCTGTAATGATTTCTTCAATATGTTATTTTAACTGACATTTACGATTTCTCTATGATATTGTTACTGTTTGTTATGCGTTCTCTTAGTGTAATATTAAAATGTGTGTTATGCTTTTTGTTGTTGAAATCAAAAAGCTTCAAATGATATCTTATTAACAAAACTTTGTTTGGGCAAATTCAAGGCGAAGCAAAACCATTTACAATCGTAAAAGGGCAAGATAACCCTGTAGTAAATTACTGTATTACGGTATAAGTGATCTTTATCCATTAACTACAAAATACAATTATGCCCAAATATAGTGGATAATATTTTGTTGTTGTTTTTGTAATAGTTCACTAGAGGGGACCCTATAAAGGAGAGTGATGACTTTGAAGATGTCAGTGAGAGTAGCTCGACCGAGACGAGCGAGACATCTCAGACATCTCAGTCCGTTGCTGCAGTGAGCCAGCTGATGGGGAAGATAAACATCGCCAAACAAGAAACGTTTATGAAACTGAAACAAGAGTATGAGGCGAAAATTGACAAACTCACAGAGGACCTGGAGCAGGCCATGCTGTTAAACGATGAGAGGGAAAAGTGTATCGATGAAATTACGGAAAGGTACGAAGAGAAGATCAACGAGATGCGAGTGCATTACGAAATGAGAATAAAATCTCTGGAAGAATCAGACATCGATGTGGAAGAAATCAAAGAGAAAGTGAAACTAGAATTTGTGAAGAACTACGAGGCCGAGCTAGCTCGAGTTCACATTGAGTATGAGGAAAAAATGGACCTGGTGAAACAGGAAATGGCTGAGAACTTTGACTCAGAGAAACAGGAAATGGAAAAACGGCGCAAATCAGAACTCGAGGCAGCGGAAGAAAAATATGATACACTCATGGATCGTAAGTAGATAAAAACAATAAACTGTATACTGGGAAATATTGATCATAAGTAGATAAAAATATCAGATACTGTAAACTGGGAAATATTTGCCCCCGTTTTATTTTCGCCCCTTTCTCCCGGCCATGTCAGCTGGCAAATTTAAGACTGGGCCAACTCCAACGTCTCAAACTAACCGAACTATCTTAAAATACAACTATGTCTGTGCAAATTCAAGTCGGGTCGAAACTGTTTGAGAGTGTAGAAGGGCGAAAATTACTTGGGGCAAAAATAACCCTGTATACAGTATTTCATGAACACTGACAGTTACAGTTACTTATTCTTATTTTGTAACTCTCTGACATATACATTATTGTTATCACAGTTCAGTAGATTGGGAATCATTATTGGTTGTATTTTGTATATACTGCACAGCTGGTCTTCTATTCTAAGAGTGCAAATTTTTGCATTGTGATTCCAAAATATTAATTTGTGTGTGATTTTATTATGGCTGGGGGGTGGTGTGGAGGGCGGGAGAGGGGGGAGGGAGGTAATGATGACTTTCAAGAGACGGGCAGGTATTTCCCTTACAACAGGCATTGTCTGACACTAGTCAAACAGAGCAGTCTGTAAATAATTGATTCAGCAGGAATCGGGTTTTGATTCACAGTGTCTGAAATTCTACACTGTAATGTCTGCTGAATCTGTTCATCTGCAGAGAAGCTTGTCATTATTGACTGTGGTGGAACGGTGTTTAAAGTACCTGTAAATAAAGTTAAAGAGGGTGTTAGGGATTTTATTTTTAGAAGTAGAATTTTGAATATTGAAATAATATACATGTATTATTTAAATGTAATTAAAGTTAACTGTTACTTGTTTTGTGGTAATTTATTTGTTTTACTGTTACAGAGACTATAAATAGACTGTTATTTTAGTTATTTTAGTTATTTTGCTGTGATGTGAGTTATTTGAAAGGTATCCATGGAGTTGACTGATAGGAGACCTTGAAGTCACTGGTTTAGTTATCCTAGTTATTTTACTGTTAATCTACAGTTATATCTGTCGATAATTATTGAGGTTATTTTACTGGTTTAGTTATCCTAGTTATTTTACTGTTGATAATGTTAATTTACAGTTATATCTGTTGATAATTATTGAGGTTATTTTACTGATATTTCTGTTGACTGTCATGGTAGTATGTTATTTATTATCTCTAATTTGTTGACTTGTATTGTTGTTTTTTCACAGGTATACATGAGAGCAAGGCCCCAAAATCTCTTGGTTATTTTAGTTATTGTAGTTATCGTTGTTATAGTTATTTGACAGGTATAGATAAGAGCAAGGCCACTAAGTTCCCTGAGTTACAAGTTATTTTACTGTTAATATTAGGTTAATTTGCTGTTGTTGTTTTTATTTAATTGTTATTTTTGTTATTATATTGTTATTGTTGTTATTTGACAGGTATCCGTGGAGGCGAGGCCCCAGAGGTGGCTGATTTGGTCAGGGACAGAATTGACACGGAACTCGAGATGGCCAAGTCACTCATGCAGCAAGAGTTTGAGGAAACCATCGAGTCTGAACAGGTTTGTCTCGCTTCAGTGGTTTATATTGACCTTCCAAGTCAAAAATCTATATCGACACTTCCAAGTCAAAAATATATTGGTACAGTAAGTGAATTGACATTACAGTCAGAAAATACCACCTTACCAAGTTTGACCTATATATATATTGGATCTGCAGAGCAAAATTGATGATAGGTTATCAAAAATAAATACTTATAATACGATGACATGGAGTAATGCAGTTAATTTATGTATGAAAGTTGAATATCGATGATTAATAATTCTAAAATGAACTGAAATAATATGCTCTCACTATGATAGTAATTCTCACTGATAATGAATGAATATTCTGAATGGAACACCCGCACTCTCATGACCTGCTGTAACAAATATCTCAGTATTGTGTCTATTTTTCCCATGGATAGGCAAGATTTGCAGACATTCAAGAAGAGTTTGAAAGGAATCTTCTAGAGGAGAAAGAAAAAGAGATGGAAGAATTACACACACGGCACGAGGCAGAGATGGCCAAGAACCGGGAAAACCTGACAGAGGAATTTCAGGCTAAGCTGGAGGCAATGGAGGATAAATACAGCAAGGAGTTAGAGAAGCTCCAGAACAGTGTGGAGTCCGGGATGCAGCAGACGCTGGCCACCGAGTACGAAATCCAGGAGTACCAAGACAAAATCCGAGATCTCGAGACCGAGTTAGAGAGACTGGTGAGGGATAGTGAGTCAGGTGACGAGAAATCGTCCAAACGTTCGGTTGATGAGTCTGGCGTGATGGTCTCGGCCTCCAGTGAGTTTGACACTGACGGAGAAACAAAGGATTCTGGGAAAGGAACGAGTAAAGTTGAGGATCCGACAGAATCCAAACTAGAGACAGAGGAGTGTGAAAACGCGGTGAACATGGCTACACAGGATCTCAGGGACTCAGGAGGTGAGATGATGAGTCGAGATGAAAGTCAGAAAGAGGAACTGGTGAGACGAGACTCAACTGCAGATTTGGACAACTCAATTAAAAATCTCAAGGGATCTCATGCGGCAGCCATCGCTGAGATTGAGGAGGAGTACAATGCAAAACTTGCAGGTCTGAGGGCAGGTGAGATATCTCGTGTAACAGTATCTGAGCAAGTTCTGTAAAACACCTTACATATATGTAAAAATTTCAAAATATTTTTTAAGGGAGATCACTGTTTGTTAAACATATATTAAGATATAGAATATGAAAACGGTTTCTGTTTTAGCATTTTAAAACAGAATGGGACAAATTATTGTAAAACAAAACAGAGAGAGAGAGAAAACTGCTCTAGGAGATATTACAAACTTGGGCATCACAACCCAGTGATCCCAATTTGTTTTAGCAAAAGGATAGATAATCTTGTTCATTGCCAAACATACAATTCCATCAGCTTCAATGGTGTCACTTCCACCAGAATCCACTTGATTCAGTAATCTAGATTATGTGTTTATTGTTTATTTACCTTGTAAGAGTAATTAGGACTAATTTCCAATGAAATAATAAAATCATTTGTATGACAATACATGAACAATTCCTAAAAACTAAGTACATGTATAAGCTTGCAATATATATCCCCGAGATTTAAGGGTTACCTTCATGTGCAGATATTTTTTTTTAAAGTCATTTGTTTATCTCTTTAATTTAAGTAAATAAATAGTAGGATTTCCTGCTTGTGTAAATTAATTGTAACAGTAGTGGATTTTTTCTTCATTTTACCATCTAAAATACATGAATATGAACGTGATAAAATGCTTGGTTACAACACAATTATTAAAGATTTAAGTTACTCAGAGGATAAAGAATCAAGATGTACATAATAAGTATTAAAGAGAATGGGTCCTTCTATTGTTTACAGCTTCTTTGTGTCTGGTCGGGGACTCTGTACCTACATTATAATTGTCTATACACATATATACCTGTATATCTGTACAAATACTGTAGATTCCTTATTTTATGCAAGTACTCATTTTTTGTAATTATACTCCCTTTTGAATTAAATCAAGAGAATATAAAATTTTGAGCCCTAAACTTTTATAAAAATTTCAATTAGCTCACAACTTCCGGAAAATTATTCCAATTATTTAAAATAGGTGAAGGATTCGACCAGACCATTAGTTCCTTGCATTGTATTAGGAATCTACAGTTCTATATGATATTTGTACAGTTCCTGTGTGATCTCTATATGATATTTGTGTGTGAAGTGCGTGACACCAAGCTTTGCTGCTCAGCTGCTCTCGTGATTCTGTCTATATTTGCCTTTCATTTTCTCCTGATCAAGATTTAGAGAGAGACTACCAAGGCAAACTAGACAAACTGAAGCAAGGTGAGAGAACACGCCCTCTGTTCTGTAGGTCGTACCTTGCATGTGACCTCTATTTCTATTAATAGACTTCTTTTATCTGTAACCATAGTAACCGTTGTCTTATGCCTTTCGTGTCAATTCTATCTAATCGGGAAATTAGCATGTTACTAAACTTTGACTGTCCTAGATAACCTTTGACCCTGTCCTGTATTCTTTGTCTTTGGCACTGACCTTTTCTATGTCTAACCTTTGACCCTTTGTTGCATGCAGTCTGTATCTAACCTTTCTTGTTTAGACCTTGACCTAGTTTCCTTTACCTTTGTTTTGTTCTATGGCCCCTTGTTGCCTGTTTGTTCTCTAACTGATCCTATGCATTCATTTCTAACTTCTGAGTTCTGTTGCCTGTATACATTCAGTTTGAACTTTCCTTGATAACCTTTGACTCTGAGTTACATGCATGTTGCAATTTAACATTTGACCTTTTGTTGTTGTGTACACTTCACCTTCTTCTCTGGGTTGTAGTACTTATATTGGATTCTTTGTGTTACTGCATCACTTTCATCTAATATTTATTGTATTCAACTATCAAATGCATGCCTTGGTAAAAAATAATGCTCAGATTTATGTATATTTACAATATCCATGGTAACCAGAGTAAATCTTTGTGTTAATTTACACTAAACATTAACCATTGCTATTGGCTGTTTTAACAATGGTGACCTATGGACTTGCTTTTAAGTGAGAAAATTTAGGTGGAGGGGGGGGGGGGGTCAAAAAATGAAAAAAAAAAAATAACATTATAACAGGTAACATGCATTTTGACATGTAGTACCTAATAGAAAATAATATTTGAATTGTTGATATCTTATATCATAATTTGATACATATGAATTATCATATTACCAAACATGTTTTTGCCTTTGGTTGAAGCCCTGTAAAGTACATGTAAATGGTATTGGTTGTTGATATCAAAAAGAACCCAATAAACTGAACAACCTCTAGAAAGGTCATCCATAGCTTCTGCCAACCTTCTGTGCTCTGTGTCTAACAAGGAGTGGGGGGGTGGGGACATTCAAAAGCAGGTCCATATGGTCACTGTATGGTTTGTTGGATCAATATTTTTGTAGTGTATTGTTGTGTGCATACTGACCATCTTAGATTTTAAACTCGTGAAACAATGATTACTAATGACACAGCTTGACACGAACTTTTCCAAGATCATTATAATCCTTGTTGATTTTTTGTGTGGTATTGCAGTTTAATAGAAGTTTAATTTTAAATTAGAAGTGATTTTTTCCCCTTTGATTGTTTGCGTATTACCCCATCCATTCACCATTGTTTCTATAACAAGAACAAAAGTACCATTATGCCTTTATCCATAAGAGTCCTACCAACAATTATATCTATCTTTTATTAACATCTGCTTAATTAATTAATAACGCAAGTGTCTAAGAACAAAGCCATAATGTGTTTGAACAAATTGACCTCTTTACACCCTGTGTCCTTCAGAACTGTCCAGTACAACAAGTTCATTAAATGAGGCCAATGAAGGTCAAGGTCAGACAACCAGAACAGACGACCTTGACATTGCCCACATAGAGGAGCTCCGCGACCTTGAGGTACGGCTGACGGAGAAGCACAGTCAGGACCTCTGCGACCTTGAGAATCGGTACAAAGTCAGAATACAGGAGATTCAAGATCATCACCAGGTAATGACCCCACCCCCCCCCAAACCTCACCCCTCATGCAAAGTAAAGTTGGTTTATAGTATTTTATATCTGTGATACATTATATCATTGAAAATGTTGAATTAATTGACTTGACATTATGGAAAATTTTGTTATTTTTTTTTAATCAATCCGGGGGTTTGGGATGAGGGGAGTGTAAGCAGGGGAGGGAGGTGGGGGTGGGGGGATCAAGTCTCTATTGTGATGTGAAAAATTCAGGGAGATTGTCTGAGCCTTCTCTGTAATCCTGCCTGCTGTGATGTAGCTGTTGGACTGACTGGTTGATGGTCAGAGAAAGCATGTAAGTCAGGAGTTGTGTTTTATGATTTCAGGAGGAGATGAACAACCTAAAGAAAGTCCTGGAATATCTTCAGCAGACACCTGATGATGAGTCCAGCAAGTCCCAGGTAAATACAACACCTGTAAATATACCACAGTTACACATATATATATACAATATCTATAACAGACACCTGATGACGCATCCAGCAAATCCCAGGTAAATACAACACCTGTAAATATACCACAGGTACACATATATATACAATATCTATAACAGACACCTGATGACGCGTCCAGCAAATCCCAGGTAAATATAACACCTGTTAATATACCACAGGTATACATATATATACAACATCTATAACAGACACCTGATGACGCGTCCAGCAAGTCCCAGGTAAATACAACACCTGTAAATAGATACCTGATGACAAGTCCAGCAAGTCCCAGGTAAATATAACACCTGTAAATATACCACAGGTACACACATATATATACAATATCCATAACAGACACTTGATGACAAGTCCCAGGTAAATACAACACCTGTAAATATACCACAGGTACACATATATATATATACAATATCTATAACAGACACCTGATGACAAGTCCAACAAGTCCCAGGTAAATACAACACCTGTAAATATACCACAGGTACACATACAGATATACTGTAAACATTATCTACATCATACACCTGAAGATGACTCCAGCTAGTCCCAGGTAAATATAACAAAGGTATATACTATAAAACCCAGATTCACTTGTATGTGGAAATCACATATTTATACTGTAAATGAACAACAAAGACTTGATATAGGTAAATCACACATATACACTGTAAACCAGAGATACTATAAATAACCCTTGTACACACAATAATAAAACCCAGGTACATGTACATCTATACCTGTTGTCTATATATCAGACAGGTGTGATAGTCTAGGTATCTGACAGGTGTGCTATTGTTTCTGTCGGTCATTCTTGCACTTTTAGCAAGCATGACATTATTTCTGTCAAAACTTTAAAAATTATGCACTAGAAAACCAGCATTAGGCATGCACTTCACAAAGGGGAATCCCAGCTCAGATAAAAATAGATAGTATACTCTCTAATTTTGGAGGTAAAAAAAACAATATGGTGTTAGTATTCAAACAAGAAAATGTGTATGGTGGGAAAATACTTCAGTCTTTGGAACTTTTGGAAAAACATTTTGAATGGATGCTCCTGAGATTATAGAACTCACCTGAAGGAAACAGACAGGTGAACAGTAATATGATTCACTGAGTGTGGAAACACCTGGGATTTACCTGTAGCATGTCTTGATGAATGGAATACATGTACCTGGAATTTAAATGTGTATTCCTTTGACCTAGATAGTGGAGGTGAGAATTGATTTTACACATGGATAAGTGAGGGATCTTTAGGTGTCAGCAAGATTTGTAAACTCACTGAACTTAGTACAGCTAGGGGACAGGTGTATGAAGAGAACTTAGTACAGCTAGGGGACAGGTGTATCAAGAACGAGAGTCTAATTAAACTGTTAACATTTGACTATAGCCATGATAGCTGGTGTTTAATGCTGGTTTTCTGGAGAGTATAATCTATGAAGATAACTATGTGTATTGTCTTGGATATGTAAATATATGTATCTGGTTAACAGAAGAACTGTTACACTGAAAATCTGCCCCAAATTTCCAAATTGTGCTGGCCATGGGTATTGTTAAATGTAGGCACCGTACACTGCATATTGTCCATCACTGCATTGGTTTTAATAATTGTTCGTGATACAACTTCAGAAAAAGTGTGTATATATTTGGACAACCATAGTGAGAATTTTTATATGGTACAACTTTTATGAACTATTACATGCAGTCTTTCTCAGACATATGCCATTGGAATGAAAGGTGTCTCAGTTTAAAGGGCAGCTAGTTAATCTGGGATTATCTCCAGCTCATACCACTGATCCATGATAGATTGAGTCAGGATTTTAACTCCATGCTTAATAATTGATATTAAGGGATGTAATCACCCATGTTGAGAAATTGTTACACCTCTCTCTCTCTCTCTCTCTCTCTCTCTCTCTCTCTGATATGAGCTATTAATGATTTATTATAACTACCTACAAGTGTCAAATTCAAGTAAAAAACATGTATTTATTGGAACCAAGAATTTATCCTCTCAACATGTACAAGGGGGTCACACTGTTTACATACAAGGGGGTGCACACTGTGTACATACACAGGGGTACATACCTTTACATACAAGGGGGTGCACACTGTGTACATACAAGGGGGTGCATTCTGTGTACCCTCTCTCTCTTACAGAGTCATTCAGTGAAGTGTTGGAGACAGTTTATGTCTGAATATTGGTCCATAAACATATGAAGTCCAATATTTGCCTAAGCATTTTTTGGTGTTGAATTTTTAACACTTGTCATTTTCAGACATTAAAACTATCTACGTCTGTGTATAAACTGTAGAATGAGCTACTTCAACACCGACTAGTCTCCCCCAGGCTCTTCAGTGGCTTTTTGGAGTCCAATAAACATTTAAATTTGTTTTATTGTTTGATTTTCAACACATAATAGTCATTCTTAGACGGTACCATTATCTACAGTCTGTATGAGAGAAGTCGCAGCTGCCTTATCAGTGCACATCAACTTTTTGTACTGTAAATTCCTAAATAAACGCGTGGAAATAATAATTGGGTAAAAACGCGAGAAGCGACCCTCGCAAATTTTAAAATCTCACTTTAATTTTTCAGACTCTTTTGATCTACAGGAAATTATAACAAAAAATTGATGATTGTGATTTTATATTTTAGTGAATTGATACAAAACAGTGGAATCATGGAATTAAGTACTCGCATAAAATAAGGAATTTACAGTACTTTCTCTTGAAGACTAATAACTTGGGTTACTTTAAATGTTATAAAAGTACCTCTGTTTTGTGAACTCAGGACCCAGGAGCCATGTCCTCCCCTGGTCCAAAGCGGAGTACTCCGGTCAGGGACATGGAGGACTCCAGTAACCACGGCGACCAGGAGACTCCGCCCCAGGAGGTGTCCGTCGACCTGATCAAGTTCGAGTCGAGCATTGAGGAGGGCGGTACCCCCCTCCGTCCCCCCACGGAGAAACCCCCTGCTTTACCAAGGGATGCTGGGACCGACCTCTTGTCTGACGAGGTCGAGGAATCTATAGAACAGGTGGGTAGAGTCTGATGGTTGGGCCGTTGTATTAGGTGTAGAACAGGTGGGTAGTGTCTCATGGCTGTTGTATTTGTCAGTAAATTTTCTAAAGACTTTCTTAGGATATGGAAGGTAGTTCACTTCATGTGGATTTTAAAAACTTTCTTTTATTTTTCTTAAAGTTGATGTAAATTATTTAAAATAATAGGTGAACATAATTTTATATTCTTGCTAGATGACACAAAAGGTCAGAATCCTAGAATTGAGCACTCCAAAGAAATTGTATTCATTTTATTAATGGTCAACAGAATCCAATTAATGCAATGCAAAATGTTAAAACATCTTCACTAGAGCTGTCAATCTTTTTCTGTAGACCCAGGCCCCATCCACAGATGCGCCCCCTGGGGAGGGGACTCCAGGTAAACCTGACAGTGGGAGGAGCACGCCCAGTGACCTACTGCAGACAATGTCCGCCGACCTCTTGACCCAGGGCCTACAGATGGGGAAGTCCCTCGGATCGTCCACCGAGTTCTCCACCAGTGAGGCACCCACGGAAACGGTCTCCTTGGCGACAGAGCTCAGGGACAAGGAGGACAAGATTTGCGAGGTACACTGGGGTCAGGGGTCAGGGGTTGTTAGAGGTCATTGCCTTATATGTTGTATCAAAGCTGAGGAAATTTTTAATCAATTGTTTAGTTTAAGATTTGTTTATACTTTCATAAAAAACAGCATAGAGTATAATGAATTGTTTTGGTGTTCCTAAAAATGAATATGATTGTACTTTTATTGCAAAGAAGAGAACCAGTGTATCTGTTCAGTGTTATTATTGGCAATGGTGAGATTAATCCTGATTTCCGTTTGACTTTAGCTGGAGAAGGAGATCGAGAGTTTACAGTCCAAGTTTGCCGAGATTGTGGAGCGCCGTGAACGTGAGAACGAAGAGAGTCGAAACCTTGAGGTCATGCTGAAGAGTGATCTCGAGCGAGTGCATTCAGAGAGGTAAGAAGATCAGATGAGTTACTGTAAACCAACTTTTATTCGCGTGTGAGAAATTTTTGCGAGATTAGCGGGAGCCTTGTCATTGCGAATATTTCTTGCCACGAACCAATCCTTTGTCTATAGTTTTTATAACAATACAGGTCTGGATGAGGCTTGGTCGCGAACATTGATCGTTGCGAACCAGTTTATAGGCAGTTAATCGTGAATAAAAATTGGTTTACAGTATCTCAGAGGCATAAGAATGAATTCAATGAGTTTGCCCAGAGTTGTAAGAATAGATCCAATGTTCACTCAGTAGGGTAATCATGGATTTACTTACAGTAAAGAGGGTTAGATCAGGAGTTGTCTTCTCTTTGTGTAGAAAGAGATATTGAGTCAGACAAAGTCAGACTAGATTTGATATAGGTAAAACAAAAATCATATCTGATAGTGTTAAGTAGGTCTGATGGTTAATTTGTCGACCATTGAGCCTCCTTAAATCGGTTTCAACTGGGACTTGACTTGAACCCAGGGCCTCAAGTGTACCAGGCGAATGCTCCAACTACTGAGCAACTTTTATCTACTATTTTGGAATAAAAAGTATTAAAAGGACATTGAAAATAAACGATGAACAAGGACCAGGAAACGACAAAGCAATGGAAGATAGGTTTTATTTAGAGAACTGGATGGTGGCAGCCATTTTTAGACTGTCTTGATCTCGTGAAGAAGAAGAGTTCTTTATTAAGATATAGGAAAATACTCAAATTCAAATTCTATAAATTATAGAATTTTTTTTAATTACTAAATAATAGTTCATACATTATCTTAATAAATCATATCTAAAAAGTTGAGGTAGAACTGATGGTTAATATGTTGACCTGTTTCAGTACTTTGATTTAACCGGCAATGACACGACAAAATGTAGTGAAGTTTAATTAAGATATTACTGATGTTGTGCCGTTATGTACAAGATGTCTGTCAATGTTTGTGTGGCTGATTCAGACGGTGCTACGGTCAGGAAGGAAGACCGCTCCACCCGGACGGAGGACTGAGACCCAAAAAGTAAAAAAAGGGGGGCCAAACTAAGGGGGACCAAGCATTGCATCGTGTGATCTCATCATCGTTATCATCAGATTGATACAGAACAGTGGCAGCAAACACACCTCAATTTTGGACAGGATAATTTTTTGTAATGTGAAAGAAATCTATAATTTTTTCCAGATAATATAGTCTAGAGAGATGTGTATTTACTTCATCAAACTTTTGAGCCCAGTGTTTAAAATGTAGGAATTTGGCAACCCAAGACATGCTGAAACTATGTGCATTTCAAATTTGATTCCCTTATGAAAATTATCATCATTAGAGCTAAATTAGTTGACCTAGAATAAAAAAAAGTATACACTGTGTGTATTCTGGAAAATAAAACATGTGGTCGAACATTGCTGTCGCTGTTCCAAGTTGATGTAAATAATCCCACAGAAGATCACGATTGTAATCTTTGACCATCTTAATCCACGGTGATAATCCCTCATGATAATCTCATTCCGTGTTCATGTAACAGACAACTTTAAGGATGCTGATTGCTGAAGTTTTGGACACAGGTCACAAGAGATCACTGCTTAGATCATCAATTAACTAATTAATGATTAATATCACACCTGATACTGGTTCACTGATTCAGTCTCATTATGGTTGACCTGTTGATAACATTGTCAATGGGGTCCTGCTATTACACACAGTGGTTTCTAAATAAAACAGGAATGGAAATTTCTCACATTTTCTACTCACATTGTTAGTAAATATGGTAAGCAAGAAAGAACTTGTGATATTTGGATTCATGAACTTTTGTAAAAAAAAAAAAAGAAAAAAAATTGAAAGCTTATTAAAATATTCTGACAAACAGCCAGTCACTTTATCTGTTCTGATTGGTCAGCATTGTTTGGACTGTACATGGTGGTTTCAGTAACTAGTATTTGAATACTAAATGATATATCATCATTATTTCCTTTGGCCAGTATATATCATGTTTATCATTAATATTATATTAATTTGTATGTTTGCAATCAATTGGTCAATACTATGTATTTATCATTTGACTGGTCAGTATCAAATTTCTGTCAATTGATTGTTCAGTATCATATTTGTGTCATTTGATTGGTCAGTATTGTATATCTGTCATTTGATTGGCTGACAGGGAGTCCATCCAGTCGACCAATGAGCACCTGCTACAGCTATTGTCGGACGCAGTCAAAACCTACCTCAACGTGGAAGACACAATCAACAGGAAGTTGTCCAGTATCGTCACAGGGGGACAGCCCGGGGAACAGCCCTCCCCCTTACTCCACCGGAGATCCCCACCCCCCGGCAAACCCCGGTCACCCCCAGGCAGCCACCCTAGGTCTCCTCCCACTGGTCAGCGACCCATGCCCCCAGAACCCAGCTCTCCAGGGGGCGCTGAAGGTCAGCTTATTTCTGATTTTTTTGTTTCAATAAATATGACATGCTTTTTATGATAGATTTACTATATTATGATACAAATTATATGTCATATAAAAGATTTTTAGAAGACAAATCTATATCAAAAGTTGTCAGTAATAAAAAATTATCTGGTGGTTTATTTAGCCTCTGAAGTTAAAAAAAAAATTTGAATCTTGCTCAGATTAAATTCCATTAAACAGTGATATGACTATTTTGTTTGTGTTTTGTGACAGGAGGGGATGTTCCCCCCCACGAGACGAGCCTGCTCTCTAACCTGACAGACGAGGGCCTGGATCTGTCCCAGAGAACCATCACAGAGAGCATCTTCCAGGGGCCAGACCTCGACACTGAGGGGGAGGAGCTACTCACAGGTAAGACAAGGGAGCTGTTAATGTCATGTAAAACCCAGGGGAGGTGTTAGTGCCAGGTAAAATGAGAGGAGGTGTTATTGTCAGGTAAATCTGGGGAGGTGTATTTGTCAGGTAAATCTGGGGAGGTGTATTTGTTAGGTAAATCTGGGGAGGTGTATTTGTCAGGTAAATCTGGGGAGGTGTATTTGTCAGGTAAAACCAAGAAGGGAGGTGTTATTGTCAGGTGAAACCAAGAAGAGATGTTAGTGTCAGGTAAATCTGGGGAGGTGTATTTGTCAGGTAAATCTGGGGAGGCGTTGGTGTTGTGTGAGACTCCTTCAAGATAAAAATAAAATACACCCCTCAACCAAGGAAATATTTCTTTTCAACAATTATTATAATATAACTAATCACTACTCTTATTCTTCTGCTCTTTATGATGACAAAATATGGCAAAATTATGTAATTTTATCCGTTATGCGGGACAAGATTATATATGGGTGAAATGGAGTGAGCTAAAAGGACTGGTATTCACAGTACTTGATTATTGTATAAGTGTGTGTGTTTGGTAAACAAGGAAGCACTTGGTGTGTGTGTGTGGGGGGGGGGGGGGGGGGGGGGGGGAGACGCCGCATGAATGAACCGTCTCGAACTCCATCACTTCCTGTCATCTAATGGCTGCGACAAAAAAAGTAACTTAAAAACATAAACAGCTTTACTTAATAACGTAAACAACCAGGAGAGGCAGTGTAGGATGTAAGTGTGTTTTAATAAGTGAGATTCTGATGAACAGGCCGATATACTTCAAGAGGAAATGACCACCATCAATGAATATTTCGGTGAGTAGATTCGTCACAGAATTTGACACTTCAGTGATGGCTTTATATGATAAGGGTTGTCAATTGTAGGATCATTAGTTAGTAATGTTTTTGGCTTAATAAATGGATTATAGATTTAATGTCAGTCGTGAGAGAGAGAGAGAGAGAGAGAGAGAGAGAGAGAGAGAGAGAGAGAGAGAGAGAGAGAGAGAGAGAGAGAGAGAAACAGAGAGACAGAGAGACAGAGAGAGATGGGTGGAGAGAAAGGGGGAGGGGGTGGAGGAGGCAGAGAGAGCAAGGGGGGGGGGCAAGAAATAGAAGAGGGAAAAGAGGAGATATAGCATTAGAAAGATACCAGGGTTTTTTTTACTCTGAAATCGAAGCTTTGTCAGTTTTTTTCTGCAGATAACATCTGAGAGATTATATAAGATATCAACAAAAACTGAAAAAAGTAAACTAAAATAAGAACAGAAACAGACTTAAAGTTAGCCAGGCTTTTTGATGATTAAAACCAGATTTTGAACAAGCTTTTACTCTAAATGAGAGAAATATGTTACAAGCATTTCATTACAGGCAAGGAAAATGGTTGACCTTTGGATGAATTAACATCTGCGACAAAATCTTGGAAACTTTTTAGATACAAATCTAGCCTTTGTTAAATTCTTTATCCATGGTTTTTTCATTCAAAGAAAAAAGTATTCAAGTTGTGTTAAATATAGATTTTTATGTAAAAGTACTTGCTCTCAGAGAGAGAGAGAGAGAGAGAGAGAGAGAGAGAGAGAGGAGAGAGAGAGAAAAGAGAAAGAGGTACAGACAGACAAACAGAAAATGGTACGAGAGATGAGAAAGAGAGACACACAGAGACACAGAAAGAAGAGAAAGAGAGAGATACATACATACAGACAGACAGACAGACAGACAGACATATGGACAGAGAGAGAGAGAGAGTGAGAGCCCTGTGTTTGTATACAGACAGAGACAGCTAATTACACCCAATAGCCCTCCTCTGTCCCCCATCAAACACTTCATGAGTTTAATGTTCATTTAATACATAGAGGTCCTGGGATTGTGTGTAGTATTTATTGTGTGTAGTATTTAACTGGTATTATGATCATGGTACTGACAGAGTTAAGTATGAACATTATGATAACAATGGAATGTAGTGTAATTTGTACAGTATAATGCAGGCATTACTATGACAATGGAGTACACTTACGGTGAGTTTACTGGGTTAAATGTCATCTTTTAGAATAGTCGAATTGTATTGAAGTTTTTTGTTAGACAGTTCACTCAATTGTACAGGTATTTATTGATATCAAAACCACTACATATTGTGTAAACTAAACAATTCTGTTATTGAAGCATAACATATTTTACTTTATTAATTTTTGATTATTCATAGACATCAATTTTTGTCTTAAAAATTTGCAAATAATGACATAGACTTACTAAAATAATTAGAAGAAAGCAACAAAAAAACTACACATAGTTCACTCTTGTTTTGTTTTGTTTATGAAATATAACTTTGAAATATTCCCTGCTTTACATGTGATGTTAGCTCAGGTTTTGATACACTCCCTTGTTGCTCTACCTGTGATGGTTTTTGCACAGATATTTTTTTTAAATATATGACATTAATTAATTTTACGATCCCTTGATTAGTGTGATCTTTTTTGGACAGATGCCAGTAATCGGCTGCAGGGCTCTGTGTCGCGGCTCCTAGACATGATCGAGGACACCACCCACCAACTGTACGACTCGAAGCGGACCCAGCACGACTTGGTGACCTCCGTGTCGTCAGGGCAACAGGAGTCACTGTCCGTGTCCACGCGGTGCGAGGAACTGGAAGAGAGGCTGAGAGAGGAAGTGGAGGCCAAGGAATACCTCGCCATGGAACTACACAAAGCCGAGGGTCAGTACAGAGTTCAGTAGATATTTAAACTATATTTATAGCCTATATACGGTGATTTTTGCGATGTTCGCTTTTTTCCTGATCTCCTATAAATCGCAAAATTTTGAATATGCAGAAAATATATCCTGACGTTTTATTTTCTATAAAAAAATATAAAAAAAGTAACAAAAAAGACTGATGCAAATAAAAAATGTTACACATTTTTTGCAAAGATTTCAGGCACGGAAAAATCGGCATATACGGTAATTTATGAATTTTTGGTCAAAATTTGCTTGAGAATTTCTTTTTGAATAGAAAGAAAGTGTCACAAGAAGGGGGTGCCCTATAGTTCTTAAAGCAAAGAATGTTGTGTTCATGACATGTAATAGTGCATTCTCTGACAGATGTACTAATTAGAATGTATGTATTCTAGAAAAAATCTACTTATCTACTCTAAGTCACTTCAATTTAAAGAATTTATGTTATATTCTCAGCAGAAGTCAATCTTAGTAAAAGGTAAACTTTACATTGTTTAATTATCACATCACAGATGGTGGTGATATTTTGAGCTAATCCATTCTAATACGTACTCAGTCGAGTTCTATCCTAAAAATCTCGTTCTGTAGGACTCATTGAAGGATACAGCACCGAGCGAGATCAGCGTGAGCAGCAGGTCCGAGATCTGGAGGAGAAGACGGAGGCCCTGGTGCTCGAGTTAGAGACAACTAAAAACAAGCTGCTCGACCTCGAAACATCTCATCATGAAGCCACATCACTACGCAGCGAGATGCAACGACAACGAGAGCTCCTCAATGACAACGTGGGCGATCAGGCGCAAGGTTTCCATGACAACCGCCCTAATTACTTGGTTCCTCTGGTTCCCATAGGTGTCGCTGTGGGCTGCTACCTAATCAGGGAGTGGTTATTGTAGTCGGTGTAGTCATGGGGAGGGGTCATTTTAGTCACAGGGAGGACTCTTTGAAAGTGATTACAGAGAGAGAAAGAGAAAGTAAGAAAGAGAAAGGGAGGAGAGAGTAGAGAGAGAGAGAGAGCAAAGTTATGATGAATGTCAGTCTGAAGTTCAAATCAGCCAACATTGTGTATTTTAGACTTGTGTTGTGTATTGAACTCTACCTAAAACAATGTGATCACCTGACTGATTGGCCATTCCCAGAATGCATCAGTACTGCCATTTTTAAAGTTCTTTAGAACGAGTCTCATTCGTGATTCTGTGTTTCTTCTATGTTATTGTTTTGTCTTTTATTTGAGAAGTTTACATTGTTTTATGCATACATGTATGTGCAGACAGTTTATCAGGTTTGTGATTATAGTGCCCTTGGAATGATAATTCCAGAGACTACTTGCTGCTTGTTGTCTACAGCTTTAACCTTGACCAATGAAATAGTGCAAGGTCAAGTCAGTTACTCACCGATATCCACAGTTTGAATACAGATTTTAGCAGATTTTACCACCAAACAAAATCAGGTCATGTGTTCATTGATTTTAAAGTTGGCAGTCATTATTTATTTTTTCTTTGAGAAAAATGTGATAGCAAGGGCTTTTCCTCTATGATTTGAATGACATTATTGATATATTATATAGAGTTAACAGTTTAACAATAAGGGAATATGATAGAGGGTATTTGGTGTAATATTTTGGGGGTTTTTTTCTTTGGATAATTCCTATCATTGTCTTTTATTGTTAGAAAGGAAATCCAGTTGATGTAAATGGTTGATAGCTTTTTGATTTACTGCTGAGTTTTGTTTATTTTCTCAGCTGCTACCAGTTACCTGGAAATAAATAAATAAAATGATTACTATATTTAATTTACTTATTTAATGTCATAAAAAAAGAAATGTAAGTTATAAGTGAGGTTTTGGGATCATTTAATCAAATGGTTAAAAGGGAGGTAATTTTCTCTGCTCCAAATTTTCTGTGGACCAATGAATGAAGTGTGGTTGAACAGAACAACATGTGGTAGGTACTATTTTGTTTAGAGATTTCAGACTGGATTTTTTTTGCTTTAGATTTTATCAGGGTAAGATAAATTTCACAAGTTGACTTTATGTTTTCCCCCCTAGGTGCCCCGTATCAAACTGTGGATGTTTCGCTTTATTGAAATAGGTAGGACATGATGACCTCTGGGGAGGATTCATTAACTCGGTTCTGTAGGGAGTATTCATTAATTGGTTTTCTTAATTTGGAATATCTGCTAGAATTTATTTTGAGGAAGATTTCTTTGTAAACATTTCATTATGCATCTGAGGAGCTCCCATGATTTTTTTCCCCCACCGCAATACTCAAAATATAGCCAGTGAATGCGAATATATATTTCCTTCTCTCAAATTGGACAAAGTGTGAAATAAATTTAAAAAGACGTGAGATTAGATTTCCCAGATACGGTAAACCAACGTTTATTTGTGATTCGCAGGAGATTACACTGGTTTGCGATGTCTGATTTTTGCGATCAAGATGTTTATTTTATCAGTGTAAGATAAATGATCTTGATTGTCACAAAAATAGCTTACACAAGAGACATTTAAGAACTGATTAGCGGCAAAAAATGTCAAATTCGCAAAGATGATGCTCTTGTGAAACTTGAGAAAATTTATAGCACGCAATAAAAGTTGGTTTACAGTAAAACATGTTTACAAAGGATGACAAAAGAATAGCTGGAGACTTCCCAGATGCTACGTGTTTACAAAGGACGTTTCCTCCCGGGGGTTCATTACTCTGGTTTGGTTAGAACTCACGGCTTATGGTGTCCAGGTATCCCTGGTGTGCATGCGGTGGGAGCGGGTCACATTTGAATAACCAGACTCAAAATGGCTACCACTCCTCCAGTAATCAGAGATTATACTAGCACCACTACTGATAGGGTAGTGCATTAAATATGTACATTAATTGGATTATCACCATATACAATTAACTGGATAATCACCATATATAATTAATTGGATTATAATTTCAGCATTGCTTCAGTGTTTTTTCATAACACTTGTTTGTATACGTTACCATAGCGACACTGGAACCAATGAACCAAGAAACGAGGGCATTAACTCTATATCTACTAACAAAAATTTATGATAATCTATTTATGTTGATTAATTCCATGTTACGTTATATCATTGTATGGGGTAATATTTCAGTGTATCATTTATATCATTGTATGAGGTAACCAAGGTCCCGGGGGACCTCACGTTATATCATTGTACGGGTAATAATTCAGTGTATCATTTATATCATTGTATGATGTAACCAAGGTCCCGGGGGACATCGGGTTTTTTTTATGGCATGCCTGCATGGACTGAAAGCTCTCAATAAGACTCAATGTTATTATTGTACATTGGTGTGAAGGTCCCGGCTTACTCCACAGTGTATACATGTAATACTGTAATAACGTCCCTGTGTCATTACATGTAATACTGTAATAGCATCCCTGTGTCATTACATGTAATACTGTAATAGCATCCCTATGCCATTACATTGTCCCCCCCCTCTATATATCTGAGTGCTCTCCCTTTGTCTGTCCAATGTTACCTGCTGTATCCTCAGAGGTCATGACCTTTGACCTGTCTGTTGGCCTTGACACCATCACATGCATGCTCTATATGGTACCAAAAATAACTCCTCTCATTGATATAAGGGGACTCCACTGGCAAATACTAGACAGCATCAACATGACTGACAGTATAGAGGAAAATGTTTCATTCAGGAAAATAAACAAATGGTGCTTTAAAAGGAAACTTTAAGAATTACTTTTTATCTTAAGGTGATGGTGTCTTAATTCGCCCGTGGAACCCTTTAACAAAACTCACCACTTTGACTCTGATCAGAGCAGTTTATTCCAGAATCTGTTTTCTTCAAGCCTTCATCAAATCTTTCATTGATCAAAGAGATGTCTTTTCAAATGAAATATGATTCAAAACTTGTTAACCAGGTTGGGATAAACAAGATATCAGATTCTTAAGTGAAACTGCTTTTGTCAATCATTTTTTGGGGCTGGATTAAAACACTAAAATCTGGTGACCATAAATTATTTACTAACAAAACATTTTAATGAATTGCTACTAACAGTAACTGTAGACTAGTCTAAGAGCAAATTAATTCAACCCTACAATCTGATTAAGACACATCAAACTACAGAGCCAAAGACTAAACAAATCTTCTTGCTTCATCTTTGATCAAGTTTCTCTCTAGCTTAAATATTTTCTGTTTTTGTCTTGTTTATGACATGTAATCTGAGCATGGCTATATCTGCCATTTTGTATACAACAGTTACCATGGGAGCCGTCACAGCGCCCTCTAGTGACCAAGGTTTGTTGAGCTCCGTTCTAGATCTTTTATTATTATAGCCTTGTTTTGTTCTTTGAGAAAAAATTCTAGTACATGTTCTTTTGAATTGTAATGTAGCATGTAATTGAAATCTTGAGTCGTGGAATTAATAGACTTAGCAATCGAGCTTGTGGTGCATTGTGGGAGATAAGGGACGTCGATGACAAGATTTATTTTTTTGCTGCGCCAGCATCATTCTTGCAATAGCATGCTAAAAGTTCATACTATTTTCTGCTTGACTACGGAAAATGATAAAAAGTTTGCATGTAAAATGTCCAAACAAATAAAAGTGGGAACGAAGCTTTTAAAGATATATGTCATTGTTTGAATAATTTCCTTTTGTTTATGTGATAAAATGAGAACAAATGTTAGTGCTCACAAACCCAGATATCCACTGGGGATTGGTGATATCAAGCTAGTTGTTTGATGAATCCTTTTTAATTTGATTGGTCAGTATTTTTAGAACAAATTTTGCTGCGATTTGGTAGGTTGTTGTGGTGCAATGCTGTGGTAATTAGATAGAACTTATTAATAATTAAATCTAAGACTGTGTGGAAATTAAAAGAAACAACTTTTACTTTATCAACAGCTTTATTATTGGAGTTTAATAATGAAATAAAAAAATCATATGATAATTCATTTTGTAACAGTTGAAATTATTCAATTGATAAAAGATGGCAATAATAGTCAAGTAAAATGACCACTCATTGCTCAACAGAAAACTAAAATGTTGTGGAAGATATGAATAACCTTTGTTTACCAATCTTATTAATACTAAATAATTAACTATAGAGTCAGATTTTTTTTCAAATTAATTTGAATAACTCGAACTTTGATTGAGTCCTGAATCCGAGATCTGCTAGGGCCCCTGTGTGAGTTTGAACATCCTGAGTTTGTGAATTTGTCTTTAGCCTATGAGTTTGTTCTGAACCCGTGAGTTTCAATGTCTGGAGCTGTTACCCCAAACAAGGCCAGACAACCTGTCCCCTGCCCTCCGACCCTGATTTGATGTTGTGCCACTGTGTTTGACCTTTGACCTTTGCCCCCCTGTATATTTGGTTTTGTTGATGCTGTGTTTCCGTTTGCTTGCTGTTGTCAGTATGTGGAAATAGCAAATTCCTTTCCTTATTTTTACATATCGTTGCACTCCTTTTTATTCCATAGATGTATTTCAGATTAAATAAACATGAGGTTAAATTTTGAAATTTCTTAACACTTCATCAAGAAACTTTTTTTTGCACTGCAAATAGAATAGAAAATTCAATCTTATCTCTTGGCCCCTTGGTCTGTCAGCAAGCTAAGCAGTATAGGGCTTGCTTCTTTTATACTGAAGACTTTTCAGTACTATTATTAGCACAGTCTCTTGTTTAGCATATAACAGTCACACAATGCTAGCCATAATTAGCTAGCCTCAAATAGCTAGTCTCAAAATTGTTTGTCAGAAACCACCACTTTACAATTTGCTAGCTCTGAAGGCCATAAACCACTAGTCACAAACTTATAGCCAGTTATTGTTAGTCACAAATCTCTGGATACATATAGCTAGTCACTGACTTGTAGTCACAAAATGTTATTCACAAAAAGCTTGTCACAAATCTCTAGTCACATATAGCTAGTCACTGACTTGTAGTCACAAAATGTTATTCACAAATAGCTAGTCACAAACCGCTAGTCAGTTTGTGTTTCACACAGCAGTTTGACAAAGTTTAGCTTTGGGACACGTGCTTTGCTTATTCACCATTTTAAAACAGATAGTCACATTAGACACACCTGACAGTAGAGACTGCGGTGGTCGGGGGCCACTTATGGTTTGCTTGGATCAAAGAGTTGACACTGCTCAAACTTCATGGTCCACTGGGCACATTGTAGTGAATAGTCAGACTTGAAACTGTTGGTAGGATCTCGACAGAATCTCGACAGAATTATATAGGCAAACCAAAAACTATCAATTATCAGAAAGTAGAAAAATACAAAGATGTTGGATAAAGTAAGTGTAAATGCTAAGAAGTCTATCTGTTGTGTGATAGCTTGTTGTTGTTTTATAACAGATCAAATTTAGTAAAAAAAATTCTAGACTTATAAATGTGTGTTGTGGTAATACTAGATATACTTTCACTTTTAGTTACTTTCACTTTAAAGTATCCCAGCATTCCAGGTTAGTTAAGGGGACGAATTGCTTACATGCTTTTCTGTGTACAACTACAGCCTTGATGTTAGAACTGAACAAACTGAACGATGAGAAGAGAAGTCTGCAGCTTCAACTTCGAACCACGACTGAGAAATACGAGAAACGGGTGGCAGAGCTTGAGAACGCCGGTGAGGAGACGGAGAGACATTACGTGGAGCTGCTGGAGAAGAAGAAACTGGTGGTGGAGGACCTACAGCTCCAACTCGACTCGGTGGAGAAACAACTTAAATCCAACCGGCAGTTCATTGAGGTAAGAGTGCAGGAAGGTCACAGGGAACGTGTCAAAAGATGGAAAAAACCTAAAATAAAATTTTTTTTTTGGTTACATCCATACAGCTTAAACATTGCGTAAAACTTTAAACAGAAATAAAATGGCATGAAAAAAAGAAAAAAAAGTGTTTTTTATACTTTCATGATATGGCTTAATGAAAATTGCATGATTGGCTGTTTTGATTTTGGCTTGTGTGTGCTCTAAGCTGTTGACTTCACTTTTGAATCGAGTAGGAATACAAGTCATAGATTTTAATTCTGACAGCTACCGACTGGCCTCTGTTTTTGCTGTGAACTTGAATTTTTCAGTCCTCTGTATGTTAGATAAATACTGTAAAAAGCAACTGATGAAAAAGTTATATCATTATCAAAAGCAGTAAATGTTCATCTAACATTATTTAAAAGTTTTTAATTGAGCTCAATTTATTCAATTTTATTTACAATGCAGTATTAACCTTTGGTTGCAACCATCACATGATAATATATACCTGTGCTTCACACCACTTACTGTTAACAATCACCTGTAGTTTGTCAAATACCATGATTTTGTCAAATACCCTTAATCAGTATCATACCTTTAAATGTAAAACACCTGTAATAAGTACCTGTAATCAATACCTGTAACAAGTACATGTCCATCATCCGTTGTAATTTTTTACCTGTAATTTTTACCTGTAATTAGTACCTGTAATTTGTAGGATACCTTTAATAGATGTAAAATACCTGGAAACTAAATTACCTTGATATTGTTAATTTACCCATCGTTGATGGAATACCTGTCATATATTTAAAACACCTGAAACCCCAAACCCCAAAACACCAGAAATGTTGTAACAGTGGTAACTGATAACATGAAATTGGAATATTGTGTTTAATTTTCTTTTTCAAATACTGCTGCTGCAGCCTTATTGCATACATTGCTTGAATGCAGCTTTGTGTGTTAAATATTTCACCAGGTTAAAAATAACATGAAATAACCAACAACAAAAACAACAAAAAAATAACATCATCTGATTGTTCCCCCCTTTCCCCATGTTGCATGAATGTGGATCTTTCAATGAAATGACCTTTGACCCTTATTGACCTTGACCTGCTTTTATGACGGCCACTGTTTTACAGAGCATGAATTTAACAAACGATGTGAGTAGAGAACCATTCATAAAAATTCTTGTTTCTCGTAACAATTCTGCATGCCAAGTTTGGTATTCGTTCATTCATTATTATTCTACTACTCAATATTAAGATCCAGCCTTAAAAAAGCAACTTGTATTGATATAACAACTATATTCTTTATTATTATTTCACTGTGTATTAATATGTATGCTTCAGTCATTTACATTCTTATATATATGATATATATGTCACTCATATTTTTTATATGATTTGATTACTTTTTTATCTTCCAGTCTAAATTAGATTTAATTTACTCGTTTTACACATTTTTATGTTCGATATGTAACACAAGATAATTCTCAGACTGATAGCCTGGGGCTGAGACCAGTAAACTAGATAGAATCTATGTTTTATAAGTCAGGGGGAAACTCTTGCTATCTATTGTATACAGGGTCGTTTTCGCCCCATGTAATTTTTCCTGTTTTTCTCTTGCACACAGTTTCGCCGCGTCTTGAATTTGCCAAGACACAGTTGTGTTCCAAGAAAGATAATTTGAGACTTTGGAATTCACCCAGTCCTAGATTCACCTGCAAACAATTATATTTAATTATTATGTGAAAGGGGCAAAAATAAAACTGGGGGGGGGGGGGGGTAAGGGCAAATATTCCTCAGTATACGTTTTTCACCCTTGCTGAAAGTTTTGTAGCAGATCCTATGTCTTTGTTATTACTGGTCCTTACAAAGCTCAGATGGGGCTTCTGCTCCTTTGTAATATTGTCAGTACAAGTTGATGATGAATATGATAATTAAGTTTTACCTCAGTCTTAAGGTTTGATGCAGAAATTGAGTTACTGTACTTCTCCTATCAATTATAGTTTTGATTTACTATTTTTGGGTTAACGTTGCATTGGTTTGGTTCCTTCTGCGCTTGCCCCAACAGTCACACCATAAAACATATTATATATATTTTAGTTTAATTATTATTCTATAATGATATTGTAACAACAAGTCTTGAGTAAATAGGAAGTTAATATAGGAAGTTAATATGGTGAAGAGCCTTCATTTTAGTGTTTTTCTATGAACTAGAGCTCTTCTCCTAAAGGAGATCAATACAATCTGAAAAAGGCCACGACCACTGAGCCCTCTTAATGATGAAATAGGGGGTTAAGAGTCTTAATTTTACAGTGACAACTTTGAAATCAATGTAGAACTCATTGAATGTAAAACTGCAGAACCTGGTGATTCTTGTAGAGCTTCGTTCTGTTTTCCATTATCATACATACGGTAGTACCAAATTTAATCAACTTCAAGTAAACATCTCTAATGTCTTAACAAAATTGATTCCTTTAGAGGCTGTTATTTTGTTAACAACTGTTATACATTATATCTTACATGTGTCTTAGTAATATCTTTTGATGGGAAGAGGAGCAGATTTCTTACTTTCTGATCTCACCCAAAATAGATCATAATTAAACTGTAACAGTGTTATATATTGTAATTAGCTTAATTAGCTCTAGAGCCTCAGACTTTTAATGTCTCTCCATACCCTCTGTAATTTAAGCATTCATAAACATATAAGCTTTTATCTCTAAACAGTAGAAATATAAACCTACAGAAACCACACAATATCCTCTTTTATCAAAATTATCTATGTATTATGCATAAAGTAATGGACTATAGTCAAATATAGTATATGCATGCCTTAATTGTATATATTTGTTTAATATGTAAAGTTAAGATCTACTAAAAAAAAAAATTGAAATTGCATGCAAAATATTGACAAACCTAGCTAATGGTTATAATTATATTAATTTTGAATTACTAACTCTGGTTGTGTTAGGCTTCTATAACAGGACAACCCTGTCTATACAGTTTCTATGCCATTTGGTAATTTGGACCCAATTTCAGGAACAAGCCAACGAAAGGGAACAAGAGAGAGATGAATTTGTTCGAGAAGTGGAAAAACTCAAAAAGTCCCTGTCTGATCAGGAGAAGAAACAAGCAGCCGAAAACAGACTTCAGAGAGAGGTACGATATAACCACAGGGCAATAATGATAAAATATAATGACAGGGCAATAATGTAGATATATGACCACAGGGCAATAATGTAGAAATATGACCACAGGGCAATAATGTAGAGGTATGTCAACGGGGCAATAATGCAAAAATATGACCAAAGAACATTGATGATTATTATACGCAAGTGATGAAATATGACCTCAGGGCAATAATGATGAACTATGACCATTGGACAATAATAATGAAATATAACCACAGGGCAATAAATTTAATGTATAAAAAGAAGTACAATATATTTTTATCAATTTAGAAACCTTAGAGTTAAATTTCTCCCCATATAATTATAAGGATGTACAGAAGAGGGATACCCTGCAGATAGAGGTGTAATGTGTGTGTAGAGGGTGGGGGTGTGTAGAGGGTGGGTGTGTGTAGAGGGTGGGGGTGTGTAGAGGGTGGGGGTGTGTAGAGGGTGGGGAGTGTAGAGGGTGGGGGTGTGTAGAGGGTGGGGGTGTGTGTAATGTGTGTGTGTAGAGGGTGGGGGTGTGTAGAGGGTGGGTGTGTGTAGAGGGTGGGGGTGTGTAGAGGGTGGGTGTGTGTAGAGGGTGGGTGTGTGTAGAGGGTGGGTGTGTGTAGAGGGTGGGGGTGTGTAGAGGGTGGGTGTGTGTAGAGGGTGGGTGTGTGTAGAGGGTGGTGGTGTGTAGAGGGTGGGTGTGTGTAGAGGGTGGGGGTGTGTAGAGGGTGGGGGTGTGTAGAGGGTGGGGGTGTGTAGAGGGTGGGGGTGTGTAGAGGGTGGGTGTGTGTAGAGGGTGGGGAGTGTAGAGGGTGGGGGTGTGTAGAGGGTGGGGGTGTGTAGAGGGTGGGTGTGTGTAGAGGGTGGGTGTGTGTAGAGGGTGGGGGTGTGTAGAGGGTGGGTGTGTGTAGAGGGTGGGGGTGTGTAGAGGGTGGGGGTGTGTAGAGGGTGGGGGTGTGTAGAGGGTGGGGGTGTGTAGAGGGTGGGGAGTGTAGAGGGTGGGGGTGTGTAGAGGGTGGGGGTGTGTGTAATGTGTGTGTGTAGAGGGTGGGGGTGTGTAGAGGGTGGGTGTGTGTAGAGGGTGGGGGTGTGTAGAGGGTGGGTGTGTGTAGAGGGTGGGTGTGTGTAGAGGGTGGTGGTGTGTAGAGGGTGGGGAGTGTAGAGGGTGGGGGTGTGTAGAGGGTGGGGGTGTGTAGAGGGTGGGGAGTGTAGAGGGTGGGGGTGTGTAGAGGGTGGGGGTGTGTGTAATGTGTGTGTGTAGAGGGTTGGGGTGTGTAGAGGGTGGGTGTGTGTAGAGGGTGGGGGTGTGTAGAGGGTGGGGGTGTGTAGAGGGTGGGGGTGTGTAGAGGGTGGGGGTGTGTGTAATGTGTGTGTGTAGAGGGTGGGGGTGTGTAGAGGGTGGGTGTGTGTAGAGGGTGGGTGTGTGTAGAGGGTGGGGGTGTGTGTAATGTGTGTGTGTAGAGGGTGGGGGTGTGTAGAGGGTGGGTGTGTGTAGTGGGTGGGGGTGTGTAGAGGGTGGGGGTGTGTAGAGGGTGGGGAGTGTAGAGGGTGGGGGTGTGTAGAGGGTGGGGGTGTGTAGAGGGTGGGTGTGTGTAGAGGGTGGGTGTGTGTAGAGGGTGGGTGTGTGTAGAGGGTGGGGGTGTGTAGAGGGTGGGGTGGGTGGAATGGGGCAAATACAACTGTGCATGACCTTGCCCCTAGCAGAAGTTATTCATGTATAAAGTAGGTTAACAGAATTGAAGAATGCAAACATGGGTGCCAAAGGTGAATTGAATGTGCTGCGCATTTAAAAACCAAATTTAAACTGACAATTATACAAAGTGAGAGTAACACTATGGCCAACCAAAAAACAATTGATTGAAAGATTGATGATCAAGCATCTATTCCCCCGCCACCCAACTTAAAAAAATTATTCATAAGTATTAAATATTCAATGTCCAGCTGTCGCAGCTTGATGCAAAGATTTACAATGATTTAATCCTCTTGCTGTTCAATGCGCAGAAAAATAAAGCGTTAGACAGGGTTTGAATTTGCAAGTTTCTGCGTCACTGTTCATCACCTCACTTTGTTGTGATTTCTGTCACTGTTCTTATTAACTCTCTAACCTTCCAGGCAAATAGCGCAAGGAAACCTGTCTGCAGCAAAGGCGTAACTCATGAACAAGTTCTGCAGCATAGGTGAAACTCATGAATAAGTATTGCAGCATAGACGTAACTCATAAATAAGTTCTGCAGCATAGGCGAAACTCTTGAATAAGTATTGCAGCATAGGCGTAACTCATGAATAAGTATTGCAGCATAAATGTAAGTCATGAATAAGTATTGCAGCATAGGTGTTACTCATGAATAAGTATTGCAGCACAGACCTAACTCATGAATAAGTTCTGCAGCATAGTCATAACTCATGAATGAGTTGTGCAGCATTGGTGTAACTTATGAATAAGTACTGCAGCATAGTTGAAAGTCATGAATAAGTTCTGCAGCATAGGCGTAACTCATGAATAAGTACTGCAGCATAGGCATAATTCATTAATAAGTTCCAGACATGAGAAAAAAGGAGATGACTAAAGCTCTTCTTTAGTTCAGGCAGAATTATGATAGTAAAATGTCTAGATTCTGGTCCTTTGAAGATTTGGTATATGTGTTTCATCTGCCAATGTCATACGGTTCATGTGAGTAAAAAGGTCATGCTCACATAGTTGAACTTACCTCTCAGTACTGCTACTAACTTTTTTTTATGCAGTATGTTTATACATTCAGTAGGAATTGATGACAGACGTCTTGTTGTGTATGTAACATATAAATATAAATATGACAATATAAAGCTTTCACTTGCTTACTGTTGAGTCATTTTTGGGACAACCTCTGTTAGGTTGACAGTTTTGTGTATTAACTTTTGAAATGACCCCTGTTTGAAGGCTGACAATTTTCTTTCATGACTCTAGAGTTGTCCCTTCTTTTAAGATTAATGATATTGGGAAGTGACTTTTGAGATGCCCCCTTTTTTCTATGCAGTGACTTTTGATATGATCCCTATTTTTAGATGGGCAATTCTGTGCTGCTGTAAAATGACTTTTGAGATAGTTTGTATTTCTATATATTGAATTTTGAGATGATCCTTATTTTAGGTTGAAAATTTGACAGAAGAACTTCAGGATCGGATAGACAGTCACAGTGAGATAGTACAGCAGACACAGCGACTGAAGCGTGACCTGTCTGACAAACAAATGACGTCGGAGGAGTTGGCGGCCGTGGTACGACAACTGGAACAGGAAGTAGAGGAGCAGGCCAAGACAGAACAGGCCCATAAACTGGTAACATTCAAACCTATAAACTGGTAAACTTCAAACCTATAAACTGGTAACCGTCAAACCTATAAACTGATAGCCATCAAACCTATAAACTGGTTATTGTGAAACTTATAAACTGGTCACCATCACAAGTGTTTGTTACAGAAAACTGCTCAATTTTAGGGGATATTATTAGGTATGATGATTATTCATGTTGGTATATGTAAGTTTTGTGAATAAACCTTCAAAAGAATAATATTGAATAAGAGTTTTATTTACCAGATCTTTGTATTTTCTGGTAATTCTTTTGAAAGGATGCAGTCATATATTTATATAGTTTGCCTTTTAAAAATCAAACCTGCAGTAAAAATTGACTTGCTGAGATATATCATTTTCTTAAGATAAAATTTAATCTCAGATTGTGTCTGTTAGATCAAAAATTGGATCTTTACTGTTTGATAAATGTAATCTATTTCAGAAAATCCGTCAACTAGAGCAGATGTTGGAGCGACGTCGATCGGTAAGCGAGATGTCGGACAAGATGGCGGCCGAACAAGAAGAGGAGGAGTGTGAATCAGCCAGTGAGTCTGAGTCCACAGGGAGTGAGACACGAGCCATGAGACGACGAAGGAAGCTCCCATCTCACATCTCACTGCAACAGGAAGAGGTGTGTGGTATACTGAGACATGATGGGAAAACCATTGAATTAAAGAGATCACCTTTCTAAAACATAATATCTCATTTATTGAAAGAGATTACCTTTCTAAAACAAAATATCTCAATTATTGAAAGAGCCGTACAGCATTGTGAGATTCTTCCCTGTATTTTGTTTTAGTTGCTGTAGGCCCTGGGATGTCATCAATTATTTTAGATATTATCATCATGGTCCCCGAGATAGTTTTCAAACAAAATAAAAAATATTTCAACTATTGAAAGAGCCTTAAAACATTGTGGGATTCCTCCCTGTGTTTTGTTTTAGTTGCTTTACGCCCTGGAATATTATCAAATTACTCTCATTGTCCCAGAGATAGTTTCAATTCTTGAGATATTCTTGATTTTGTTTAGGCCCTGTACCAGGAGAAAGAACAGCTCCAACTTCAGCTCGAGGACCAACTCAAACAGATCTCGGCACTCCGTAACCAACTCGACGAGATGAGACACAGGGGAGACTACTCCGGCGGGTTCCTGGACGACAGCCAGACGTCTTCGCTACAGCGACAGGTTGACAACCAGAGAGAGGTCACGGAGGAGAAGGACAAAGAGGTCAGGGGTCAAAGTTGGGTCAAGGTCAAATTGGTATATTTTTGAGGAATATTTGATCCTGGTAAATTGAATAAGAGCAGGCAGTTGGTTCAGCCTTTGCTGAAGAATTGTATATTGTGTTAGGAGTAGCATGTATGATCCAGTAAATCATTGTTCTTAAACTTGATGGAAATGAGAGAAAACATGAAGATACCTCGGTATCCAAAAGTTAAATCATATAGATGAAGTATGCGTAAAGAAAAATTGACTAAAACTTCTTTTTAGCCCACTTTGACAATTCCATGTTTTATAAGAAATGTTAGAATTTTAAGATATTAAATAGGTTCATTTGTATTACCTGGTTCCACAGAGTGTAATCTATTAGATCAGACAGAGAGCTATAGACAGATTCTTTTACAGATTGCAGAGCTGAAGGAGCAGTTGAACGACTTGAAAGAATCTCTGAGCAACAAAGAGAAACTGATTAGTCAACTGACCAATCAGATCCAGGCTTCAGACCAAGCCAACCAATCAGAGGCTCCGAAAGAGGACAAGGCCGCTGATCTGAGAATTGAAAATGAGGACCTGAAGGTAGAATGCATTACAAAGGAAATGTTTCATTTTGAATTCTCCATTTGGTTCATCTTTAATATTATGAATTGATTTCTCTATCGAAGAGGATGATGTAAGGCTTTCTTTTATGGTACTGTAGATTCCTTATTAAATGGGAGGAATTAATATCTGTCGAAAATCATGAGAAGGACACATCACGAATTTATGAATCTCATTTTATTTTTCAGAATGATGTAAATAAGATATAATTATTATAAAAAATAAGGCATTTGTGATTTTATATTCTCGTAATTTGATGCAGAACAGTTGAATCCTGGAATTCAGTATAAAATAAGGAAACTACAGTAATACCCAAGTATTTTTATTTTAGTGTAAGAACAGGCTGTAAACTGTAAAGATAAAAAATATTTTGTATAAAAAGATGCACATGAATTTGTTCTGTGAAGCTTGTTGAAAGGAATACAGAGTTTGCCTATATTGATATGATATGTGTGTATTTGTTCTGATGCCTTTGAGATAACACCTTTATATGTACAGCGTCGGTTGCGGAGTCTGGAGAAGCATCTGGACGGGACGCCAATGTCGGTGCTGAGCCAGAACCTGTTGGAGGAGAAGAACCAGGAGATAGACCACCTAACTCAGCAGCTCGACCGACTCAGGTTCGAGATAGCTGCTCTCAAGTCCGGTGATGCGCTCGCCGAAATGGTACGGAGTTCTGTTGCTTGATTGATGTCTGTATTTAACTGAGAATATAGGCCGCACTTGCTGAAATTTTTAATCATTCTGACACTAGAACCCAAGTAGTAAAAATCAATTTGCGGAAATGGTAAAGATTACCGTGTATCTGGGGGGGTTTTGCATGCCACAAAATTTGCAAAAATGGGGAAAATATTTAAATTTATTTTTTGGCATCAGTTAATTTTTGCAGTATAAAAAGTCTTTTCTGAGGCAAACGATACCAAATTTCTGCATATGGAATAATTTCCAATGTGAAAGCCAAAATTAGATCATGAAAATAACAGAAATATACAGTATTATGTCACTAGACTCTGAGTGCCAAAATTTCATCACTAGGTTGAGCATACAAAATTTGTATCAGTATACAAAGTACTATCTCTAAAATTAAATGAAATTAAATCAAAATTAAAATTTCATTGCTATATTAAGTTATCGAAGTGTATCTGTTGTATAGCGACATGAGTCCTGCTCTTGTTTTACAGCAAACGGAGGTGGATAAACTTCGCTCGGAGCTGGAGCGTAAGGAGATGGAACTCGTCCGAGCATCTCAGGCGTCCACTTTCTCTGATCTCAGCGATACGGATGGAATTCCTGCTGCGTCTGAGTCTTTCACAGAAAAGGTGGGTCTCTATTTAACATGAGAGTCATGGCATAAGACTACATTGTCTGATATTTATTGATTTTCATGTTTTATGGGAATGATCAACGAATTCAATACAGCTTCTGATTTTAATATATTTTTTTTGTACATTTACATGAATTTGATATTTTTTTTCTTTAGACCAATCTCCAGCAGGAGTTAGAAGACTCCGTGGCTCAAAAAATGGAAGAATTTGAGCAACTCAAGTCAGCTCTCCAGCAAAAGGAGGAAGAAATAGTCGGCCAGCAGCAGTCGATTCAGGAGAAGGAGGAGGTGATTGCCGGCCTCAACATGACCTTGGACGAAAAGGTCACAGAGCTGGAGAAAGTCTCCAAGGAGCTAACGGCGGAAAGGGAAAAAACTCAGGTAAGGCTGACCGGTCGGTTCATAGATATGGCAGTCATTATTGTATATGGCCAATGAGTGTACTCGTTAACAGAGGTGGATGGCAGTAAATATTGTATACGGCTAATGAGTATTCTTGTTAGAGGTAGAACATTTCCTAGCTTTAAGGGGCATGGTCATGATTTTGGTCATCTTCTATTGTTTTATTTTTATTGTTTACAATGCTTTAGGAATGCATTTCTAATGATCAACCAAAATTTGATTGTCAGTCATAGAGTAATAAGCAAGATACAGGGCTCACAGTTCTTTGTCATGTAAACAAGGCTTGTGCCCTGTTTTTGTTTACATTGGTTCAATATGCTGATAAAAGTTGTTTTCAAGCTAATTTCTCTCTCTATTAATTCATGTTAAGCATAAATAAATAGTTCCTAGCTTTTATCACATTTATTACAGGTCATAATTGGAATTTTCATCTCAATATTGAAATGTAAACAAAAACATGACGTAAGCTTTGTTTACATGACCAAGTCATGCTCTGTAAGTCCTGTATCTTGTTTATAACACGATGACTCATGCTCAGATTTTTGTCGATTATTAAGAATGACTTACTGAAGCATTGTAAACATTTGAAACGGAAAAAAATAATTTTGACCGAAATCGTGACTATGCTTTAATCGATACTGACCATGCTTTAATCTGTACAAATGAATTTTTAAGCATTTTGTGGATGGAGGAAAAAGTGAAAATTCATGAAAAAGTTGTATGTGTATGATCTTGGTGAGGGTTTTATCAAATTGGAAAAAAAAAAAAAATTACCTGACGTAGACCTGTGGAGTCATTTGTATTTGTGGGGTCAAACTGTGGGTAGCCAACATTTTCCTTGTTTGTGGGGACGTAATTTCGGTAGTTGGTATTAAGTGTAATAGGGATAATTCTGATATATATTAAACAAATGCATGCATATATATGTTTGTGGGGATGTAAATTCGTTGATACGGGTTACTAACGAAAGCCACGAACATTGCCCCCCCCCCCCCCCCCCCCCCCCCCCCCCAAACATTGATGATTCCACAGTAGTTTAAAAACTATTAAATACTATATAACCTATGAAGTGCTACACAAACTAATAAAGAAAATACTATAGAAATATGAAAAACTATACAAAATTTAAAATACATTACAAGATATTAAATACAGTATTATGCAATGTGTAATATACCAAATGAACTAATATGCTTTTAAATACCATGTAATCAACTCCTGGTGAAAAGCTAACATGTCCCCCCACCTTACCAAGCCTTGTACTCTCTCCTACAGCAAGTTACCTCCCCTATGAGTGAGGACACCTACCTTAATGAGATTCTTCAAGAGAAGGAGACATTAATAGAACAAATGAATGGACAGATAGAGGGGCTTACTGCAGAAGTCGAAAGTCTGAGTGACTTCCAGGTAATTTATAGACAAATAGACAGATAGAGGGGCTCACTGCAGAAGTCGAAAGTCTGAGTGACTTCCAGGTAATTTATAGACAGACAAATAGACAGATATATAGGCTTACTGCAGAAGTCGAAAGTCTGAGTGACTTCAGGGTAATTTATAGACAAATAGACAGATAGAAAGGCTTACTGCAGAAGTCAAAAGTCTGAGTGACTTCAGGTAAATTATAGACAAATAGACAGATAGAAAGGCTTACTGCAGAAGTCCAAAGTCTGAGTGACTTCCAGGTAATTTATAGACAGACAAATAGAGAGAAGTAGGGGCTTACTGCAGAAGTCCAAAGTCTGAGTGACTTCAGGTAATTTATAGATAGACAAAAAGACAGATAGATAGGCTTACTGCAAAAATTCAAAGTCTGAGTGACTTCAGGTAATTTATAGACAGACAAATAGACAGATAGAAAGGCTTACTGCAGAAGTCGAAAGTCTGAGAGACTTCAGGTAATTTATAGATAGACAAAAAGACAGATAGATAGGCTTACTGCAAAAGTTCAAAGTCTGAGTGACTCCAGGTAATTTATAGACAGACAAATAGACAGATAGAAAGGCTAACTGTAGAAGTCGAAAGTCTGAGTGACTTCAGGTAATTTATAGACAGACAAATAGACAGATAGATAGACTTACTGTAGAAGTCGAAAGTCTGAGTGACTTCAGGTAATTTATAGACAGACAAATAGACAGATAGATAGACTTACTGTAGAAGTCGAAAGTCTGAGTGACTTCAGGTAATTTATAAACAAACAAATAGACAGATAGATAGTCTGAGTGTCTTCCAGGTAATTTACAGACAGACAAATAGAGAGAAGTAGGGGCTTACTGCAGAAGTCGAATGTCTTAGTGACTTCCAGGTAATATAGACAGATAAATAGACAGATACAAACAGAAAAATGTAGAGTGTACAGCAGGAGACAAAATTTATTGACAGACAAATGGACTGTTGAAGTACATCATGACTAATGAAGATTGTAAGGTAGACAAAGGGAGGGACAGAAACAAGATAACCACCTATAGCTCGGTCTGTTTAACATTGGGCATTTATCATTTCAGTACAAGCTCCAGGAAGATTTCGACACGGTTCAACAGATGTTGGAGGAGAAGGAGAGAGAGATAGACACACTGTCAAAGGAACTCGGGGAGAGGACCCAGGAGGATCACAGTGAAGAACTGGTAGGTGGATCTAGCTGTGTGTGTGTGTTAAGGATGGGGGAGTGTCTAGTGATCACAGTGAAGAACTGGTAGGTGAACCTAGCTGTGTCTGTATGTTTGGGGTGGTAGAGTGTCTAGTGATTTAAGTAAAGAACTGGTAGGTGAACCTAGCTGTGTGTGTGTGTAAGGGGTGGGAGAGTGTCTAGTGATCACAGTGAAGAACTGGTAGGTGAATCTAGCTGTGTGTGTGTGTAAGGGGTGGGAGAGTGTCTAGTGATCACAGTGAAGAACTGGTAGGCGAACCTAGCTGTGTGTCTGTGTTAGGGGTGGGAGAGTGTGCAGTGATCTAAGTAAAGAACTGTAGGTGGATCTAGCTGTGTGTGTGTGTGTGTGTGTATTAGGGGTGGGAGAGTTTATAGTGGTCTTATTAAAGAACCAGTAGGTGGATCGTGTGATTTTTTTTTTGTGGTGGAAGATCCAGATATCACATATGACAGATACTGATTTTTTTGGTCGCAGCATTAAACTTCAAAGGTGAACTGGTTCAAATACAGTTAATAGTAAATCTAATATTAACTAGACTCAATGTTATGTTACTATTATCGTGATCCCTATCTGGTTGCAGTTGAAACTGGAGATGGAGATTTCGAAACTGAAGAAAGACCTTAAAGAAAAGGACAATGTTATAGAAGAGAAAGAGGAGGAAATGTACCTCCTGAATGAGAAACTAGAGCAGCAACAGGTAAACAACCCCAACCCCCCACCCCCCAATCCCTACCCCACCCCCAACCCATCATGCCCCCATTATTCATTACATCGTCTCCCTCCACAATCATGTGTACATATCTCAAAGAGGAGAAAGAGAAGGAAATGTACCTCCTTAATGAGAAACTAGAGCAGCTTAAAGTACCTCCCATCATTCCCCAACAATCCATTATCAAGGATTCAATCAACTATCTCCCTCCAGTTTTCTTAAAATTAAATGAAGAAAACAATTTAACTGCCCCTCCTTCCACACTTCAATCAGAATCTGCTCATCTCCTTTCAATCATTTTTTTTTTAAATTATGGAATCAGTCTTTCCTTAAACAATCTCTTATCCTGCTATAACAATGCTTTAAGCTTGACTTATTCAGAGTGAGCATATTATGTGAGACACAAGGACAAAAAGTGTCTTGTATCAAATGTCCTCTTACAACTTAACCTTCATCAAAGTCCTGTCAATTGTAAATCTATGTATGATATTGTGAAGACTGATTTATATGTCATGATTGAAACATTTCTGTTGTCATGGTAACATTTCCATTCCTGAGACCTCAATTCATTGCAATCCAACCATCTTTTGTCACAAACTTTCGAAACTTTTAACTGTGAACTAAAGTCACTTAACTCTGAACATGACCTCCCAAACAGTCATTTAACTGTGAACAAGAACTCCTAAACACACAGTCACTTAACTGTGAACATAAACTCCTAAACACAGTCACTTAACTGTGAACATGAACTCCTAAACACACAGTCACTTAACTGTGAACATGAACTCCTAAACACACAGTCACTTAACTGTGAACATGAACTCCCAAACAAACAGTCACTTAACTGTGAACATGAACTCCTAAACACACAGTCACTTAACTGTGAACATGAACTCCCAAACAAACAGTCACTTTACTGTGAACATGAACTCCCAAACAAACAGTCACTTAACTGTGAACATAAACTCCCAAACTCAAGTCACTTAACTGTGAACATGACCTCCCAAACACAGTCACTTAACTGTAAACATGAACTCCTAAACACACAGTCACTTAACTGTGAACATGAACTCCTAAACACACAGTCACTTAACTGTGAACATAAACTCCCAAACACAGTCACTTAACTGTGAACATGAACTCCTAAACACACAGTCACTTAACTGTGAACATGAACTCGCAAACACACAGTCACTTAACTGTGAACATAAACTCTTAACACAAGTATCTTAACTCTGAACATAAACTCCCAAACACACAGACTATTAACTACAACTTCACATTTAGTTCTTTCTCATGGCTTCATTTCACAGCAACAGTGTTTAAAAATACTCCCCAAGCACATGTAACTGATAACAAAGGCCCTCCACACAGTTTTTATTAAGAGTTCACATATGACTTCCAGACCTCTACCAGTTGTCACAAATTTCCAAACACACTCAGGGTATTAACACATGACATCAAGTTAACTTTTTCATATGATTGCATTTCACTGTATCACTGATCAAAAAAAGGAACCTCCCAAATAATACTAATTATAGGGAAACATTCGCCCCCAACTTATTTTATAGAAGGTTCACATTGACATGTGACCAAATCTAACTTTTAGCAATGAATTTGAAAAAAATCAATCCATTCAAGCTTGTCTTCCCTGTGGCCCTATAGTAAAACTACAAAACACATCAAAGTTGAATGCAGACTTTGTAATCTATAAGTAAATGCATTAGAGTTCCAAAATCTTGATAGTACACAGAGGGAATAGAATCACAGTGATACGGATGCAAAGCTCTAAACTATTAAGCAAAAGATGGTTGGAAAGGTCTGAAGGATTATCTCTCAAATGTCAAGGTGAGAGGAAAATCCACACAGGAATGGAAATGTCCATTACACATAGAAAAAAACCTTAGTTTTTCTCCTCAATAAAGGAAACACAAACCGATCCACAGGGCTTGGCTCAGACCCTGGCAGAAAAAGAGGCTGAAATTAATTCCCTTTGCGAAGATAAAGTTCAACTGCAGTCTGCCTTGGAGGAAAAGAGTCAGGTGACAGAGGAAATTCAGGCTGAGCTTGCTCGGGTCAAGGAGCAGCTGACGGCAGGCGGCGACATCCAGACAAAACCAGATCAAACTGGTTCTATGAACTTTGACCTTTTGTTGAAAGAAAAGGAGACTGAATTGGAAAAAGTCAAGACTGAGTTTGCTAACTTCAGAGAGAGTCTTCAGGTATTGCTTAAAAAGCAACATTCAACTTATGCTTCTGTTTTTATCTATATGATAATTATTTATATGTAGTTCAATGTAGTTCAATGCATGTGTATATCTGAATGTTGCTATAGCATGCATTCTTCCCATAGACCTGTTGTAGAAAAATACATATAAACTCTCCCAATTTTTTTTGCTCATATATGAAATCAGACTCTGCAGCAGTTGATTCTGTTTTCAGTATGAAGAACAATGCAGAAAGCTTTCTCTAGTTTGACTTGCTTATACTGATCCTACAGCTATTTGTCAGTTTCAAAGTCTCCTAGTTAGACAAGCACCTTGTCCCTTATCTATAGCTTCCTTAGCTCTTCAGTGCTGTGTTAGTTAAATATGTTGTGAGCCTTCTGAAATATTGTGTAATCCATGCTTTCTAAAATTCCTAGCTCTATGTGTCGTGTCATGAAGGCTTTATTCCGCCTGACGTATTTTACTGTAGATTCCTAATTCGACGCAAGAAATTAATATCCACATAAAATCACGAGAAGCACTTTTATTTTTTTTGGACGTATGTAAACTTTTAAACTTTTGTATTCTAACAATTTGGCATTCGTTATTTTTATATTCTCGCGATTTGATGCAATCCAGTTGAATCGCAAGATTAAGTACTGATGTAAAATAAGGAATCTACAGTATTATTATAATTTGGTAGCCTGTCTAGTTAATGAAGCTTACAATTGACACACACCCTGTGACTGGTACAGTTTTCTGTTGCTTTAAGTTATCATCATTTTATGATGTCCTCTCCGCTTACACAAACCACTGCCTTTCTGGCACTATAAGTTATTGTCATGTTGGCCTCTCCTACCTAACATGAGTTACTGCTTTTTTGTGTCTGTAGGTTATTTGTATAGTCAGACGTCCGCATGCTTTGATGTTTCTACATTGTCACTTTGACCACTGGACAGATTCACACTCAACTTTCACAATCACTTGTTTATCACACAATAAAGAAATATGGAGAGGGGCACTGTTATTGGTTTAATCACCACTAGAAAAGTTTTATGGGGGGGGGGGGGGGGGTTATTTAGTAAAGAGAAAAAGGGTTTTTTTTTTCCAATTTGAGGGGTTTGAGATTTTTATGTACTTGACAATTCTCTTAAATATGTTGAATACCTTGAAAAAAAGAGAGGGGGGTTCAAATGAGAAAAAAGTGGTCCAAAGACACAGTGTAGAAACAACTTGTTAATGAGCAAGGCTTTTATCTCATTATCTCACAGTCTGCAGCTCAGGACATTCAGCTTAGAGATAACTGTGACAGGATTCAAAGACTCCAACAAGAACTCGTGGCGATGCGTAGTCTCGTTAAACATGAGCATGGAGATGACCAAGTCATACAGAAGATGGTGGAAATCCAGCAGCTCCGAGATCAGCTCACAGGAATCCGAGATCTTGTGCGAGATGGGAAAGCCTCTGAAATACACCTGTCAAAAGAAGAGGTTGAGATGTTGAAAAAGAGACTCGAGGCTACAGACTCACAGGAGGACTTAAGTCGACTCACAGAGGAAATGTTTAAGTTAAGATCCAAATATATAAACTCGGACCTTAAGAGTTTGTTAAAGGAAAAGGATGAGCAGATTGAGGCACAAATGGTTGAGATCACAGGACGAGATGCTGAGATACAGAAATTGAAAGAAGAACTTGAGGATCTGGACAACAAAGAAGAAGAGATACAATCTTTACGACGAGATATGAAAAATCTCGCAGATAAAGAAAATGAGATTCAGTGGCTGAAAGATGAGCTAGATAGCATTGACGAGCGTGAGCAGGAGATAAGGGAGTTAAAACAGAAACTTGTCGAAAAGGAAGAGGAAATTCAAGAACTGAGACGAGATTTAAAAAGTGAGGCATTAACTGAAACTGAAACTCTTTCTTTGAGAAGCAATGAACAACAAAATGAGACAAATGAACGAGATAGTGAACAAATTGACAATGAGTTGCATAAACAGAGACAGGCAATAGAAGAACGAGATACAGAGATTGAAGGCCTACAAAAAGACTTGAAAGCTCTAGCTGAAAAAGAACAAGAAATAGAGAACTTGAAATCAGAATTACAGAATTATGATGAGAAAGAATCTGAGATAGAGAGATTGAAGGAGGAATTGAGTGAGAAAGAGAAGCAAATACAAGAATTACAAGAGGATCTCAGATGTTTAGCTGAAAAGGAGAGTGAGATTGAGACATTGAGAACTGAGATACAGAGAATGGTGGAAACCCAGGAAACTCTAGAGGAAGAGAGAATTTTCAACATGGCCAGTCCAGGCTCAAAACACCAACATCAGCAGGTAAAAATGGCCCACTGGCCAACCATCAGATATCTGTCTGAGGGCACTGTGTCATGTTTGACTGGTGCCTAGTTATTGGAAGAGAACCAGCAACAATTTGTGTGTCCAGTGGTGCACACTCAATGCGGTTCTGATGTTGAACAAGAGGTTCACTATGTAGGTGGTTCACAGCAGATGTTCAGCATGAGAATCGTTGAACAGGTTTGGCATTTGTATGCTGTGGATTGTGGGTAGTAAGGATTATAGAATTAAGTGCAGGAATTAGGACGGTAGATTCCAAAAGGGTTAGATGGATGAGGGGGATGGATTTAAGGTGAAGGAAAAGCTTAAGGGTTAGAGCCGTAAGATTGTTTCTTTTGTTAAGAGACTATAATTACATATTAACTGTATAGAATTATGATTTAGGAATTTGCCAGCTTCATGTTTGGAAGCACAATGCTTCATTTTAATTTCATTTCCAGTCACCTCATGTCTTTACCCTAAGAGTTGACAAGCATGTCTATCATGGCAGCTTATCCAAAACTAGAAATATCTAGCCTTATTTTAGAAGCTTTGCGACTTTCAGTAGCATTTAGACATGAGTGTGTGGTGAGCTAGTTTAATCAGTAGTCTAGAGCATTGTCAGTCTTCTTTAATCGGATTTCATTGATTACAACTGGCCTTGTGTCAGTGCCTTCCCCTTGCTTGTATCTAGTGTGTAGTGCCTTTTTTTGTTCCACTTTTCACTGCCTACATTCCTAGCACACTGCACTTAATTAGACCTTCACCAGGTAAGTTCGAATGTGTTAACCTGTAACAGTTTGAAAAAAATTCATATGAAGTTAAGGGATATAAAAGTCAAGTCAATGGTATTGTATTTAACATTTATTATTGGTGAAAGCGAATTCTCTCTTTTTCATTAAAGTTCATTGAAGATGTTGCATGTCAAACTAGTTTATTTCCCACTATGTGCAAAGATGTGCAATTTAGTTGACAAATTTAATCTTATGAAAGTTTTTATTTAATATGCATTTTTTCAAACCTTCCTTGAGATGACTTAACTCAATGCTATATTTCCCAGGATTCCCAAAAAGAGGAGGTGAGCGAACTGAAGGTCAAGGTCACTTCTCTGGAGGATGAACTGGATGACCTTAGAAAAGAGGTCAAGGACAAACATGAGGAGATGACTCAGCTGAGATCTGACGGCGAGACGAAGGAGATGACCATACAAGACTTACAGGCCGAGATCGAGACATACCAACAGAAGCAAGAGGTGAGATCAGGCTAACAGCTGTACAGGTGAAAAACAGGATAAAAACCAGAGTTATAGAAGCATGGTCAAGAACTCATAATGGAAGATTGATGCTGATATACAACCAGATGTTTTATACCTTAGTGACATATATACTGTATACAGGGTTATTTTCGCCCTGTGTAATTTCCGCCCCTCTACACTTGCAAACAGTTTTGCCCCGTCTAGAATTTGTTGTTTTAACAGAGATAGTTTGAGACGTCGGAATTTACCCAGTCTTAAATTTCCCTGTATACAGTATATATATTATGGTTGTATTTTTGACTAATTCAAACGTATGTATGTTGTCTGATTGATGACCTTTGACCCGACAGGAACAGTTCCAGAAGCTGCAGTCCCTGGAAGAACAGTTGGGAGAGGTCCGGAGACAGAGCGAGGACACGGAGGATTCCCAGGAACAGCTCTCAGAGACGCGGGAACAGCTGGAGCAGGTCACACAGGATCGGGAACTGGTCCTCATCCGACTGAGCGAGGCGGAGGGCAACCTGGGGGTCCTCAACTCCCAGCTCCTCAACAAGGAGAACGAACTACAGGTAAAACACACCCCTATATTTTGAACCTTAATTATCAAAATACATCAGAACAATAAACTCAGATAGACAGACCTTCAGGTAATTCTAGTCTACACACCTCACACAGAGAAGACCTTCAGGTAATACTAGTCTACACACCTTACACAGAGAGGACCTTCAGGTAATTCTAGTCTACACACCTCACACAGAGAAGACCTTCAGGTAATACTAGTCTACACACCTCACACAGAGAGGACCTTCGGGTAATACTAGTCTACACACCTTACACAGAGAGGACCTTCGGGTAATACTAGTCTACACACCTCACACAGAGAAGACCTTCAGGTAATACTAGTCTACACACCTCACACAGAGAAGACCTTCAGGTAATTCTAGTCTACACACCTCACACAGTGAAGACCTTCAGGTAATTCTAGTCTACACACCTCACACAGAGAAGACCTTCAGGTAATTCTAGTCTACACACCTCACACAGAGAAGACCTCCAACAAGCAATATCCTTCCCACACACAGAAATGGTCTTTGATATCATCCACCCTCACTACACAGTAAAAGAATGATGACATGTAAAATAGTACACCCCCTCCTCCAGACGGCGTGACACACCATAGCAACCAAAATAATCTACAAGACAAATAATTCATTTATATTTAAACAGTATTTTGTTAGATGATTAAATTGTTGTGTGTAAAAGAAAACAGGTTATATATTCTGAATTTGTTTCTGGGGGTTTTTCAGGCTTTGCAAGCTGAAATCTTGGAAAAAACTGTGAAATGGACAGAGGAAATGCAGCAGGCCAAATCAAATCTAAAAGAGAAACAGGAAGAGATCCACAAACTTCAGAGCACGAGGCCAAAGTCCGTGGCCAAACAGGAGCTTGACCAGTTACTGAGTGAGAAGGACCTAGAACTTCAGGATGTCAAACAGAGGCTGCGGGAAGCGGTAGATCTCAGCGAGCAGCAACTACGCATCGTTGAACAAAAGGACGAGGAGTTTGTGAAACTTAAACTGGAAATACAGCAGATGATCGCCGAAAAAGACAAGACAATCAGAGAGCTCAAGAAGCAGCTCATGTCTCAGAGCTCGAGTAGTGAGCTTGAGATATCTCAACTCCAGCAGGAAGTGGAGAGTAAGAGGGATACTGTGGAAGAGCTTGAGACTGAGTTGACACGACTCAAGACGATCCAGGACTCGACTGCTGAGGCCGGCGGTGATGCAATGACACTGATAACTCGGCTAAGGGACCAACTCAGGGTGAGATTTAATTACCGAGCTGTAATGGCTGAGATAATTAAGAACAAAGATTTTAAAAGTTGTCTTTGACAATAATTAAAAGGATAATAATTTATATTTATCAAGTTGTTTTTTTGTTGTTGAAAAGAGGATATTGGTTGAATAGATGATATGTATTCATGGTTTAGTGGTACCAAACTGTCATGCTCTTTTCTAGGAGCGAGATGAAGCAATCAAAGAAATCCACCACAATCTCCAACAATCTCAGGACGAGCTCCAATCAAAATCTCAGGAACTCCAGACCAAAACTCAGGAACTCTATGAGGCTCGCAGTAAGCTGGATCAGGTCTCGCCGAGCAAAAATCTGTCTCGGGAAGCAGAGCAACAGTTCCGTCAATTACAGCAGGAACTTCAAACGGCGAAGGAAGCGCTGGCGGAGATGCAGCGTCAGGCAGGAGGGGCCAGCAGAGGAAGCAGTGTAGAGGTAAGGGAGGGGCCAGCAGGGGAAGCAGTGTAGAGGTAAGGGAGGGGCCAGTAGGGGGGGGCAGTGTAGAGGTAAGGGAGGGGCCAGCAGGGGAAGCAGTGTAGAGGTAAGGGAGGGGCCAGTAGGGGGGTAGTGTAGAGGTAAGGGAGGGGCCAGTAGGGGGGTAGTGTAGAGGTAAGGGAGGGGCCAGTAGGGGGGTAGTGTAGAGGTAAGGGAGGGGCCAGTAGGGGGGTAGTGTAGAGGTAAGGGAGGGGTCAGTAGGGGGGTAGTGTAGAGGTAAGGGAGGGGCCAGTAGGGGGGTAGTGTAGAGGTAAGGGAGGGGCCAGTAGGGGGGTAGTGTAGAGGTAAGGGAGGGGCCAGTAGGGGGGTAGTGTAGAGGTAAGGGAGGGGCTTATAGATATCAACATAGAAGTAAAAGCATTACATGGATCTAGAAGTAAAATGTGACTCTGAGATATAGGGTTGATACAAATGTTTTACATCATTGTTAAGATAACTAAAGGCTCTAGTCTTGATTCAGTGTTGACGGCCAATTTATACATGACTGTAAATACATGTATGAACAGTGTCTGGTATGCCACCAATTTGTTGACGGCCATTTTATACTTATGTACAGAGGCTGGAGTACCGTGAAGGAAGTCCCGAGTCTGACCTTGACCTTGAGATGATGGACACGGATGAGTTACGTCGCCTCGTTTTGGATCTTAAACACGACCTTGAGCTCAGTAAATCGGAGGTTGATTTGTTCCGAAAATCAGCGTCCATGTCCGCAAAGGACTTTGTTCAGGTTTGTGTCAGACAATTTTTGAGTAGTAGAGGTAGAAATTGATTGAGTCTAGATATTGTGTTATGAGAACATTTGTTTGAGATATGTAAATCTATTGGAGTTTGTGTTTCACCAGTAGAAGTTGATTGAGTCAAGACATTTTGGTAAGAGAAAATTTGTGTGAGACATGTGAGTTTATCTGAGATATTTTATGTTTGTAGAAGGTGATGGAGTTGAGAGAGGAGCTCGGCTCACAACATCAGAGACACATACAGGACCTGACGGACAGAAATCGAATCGAGTCTGACTCGAATCTCGCTCAACTCAGGATCAAGTATGAGGACGAGATAGAACATATCAAGAAGCTTCACCAGAAAGAGCTCGCTCAAATGATTGGTGAGACAAAGCGTGAGCTTGAGAAACATCATAAAACGGAAATCAACTCAATGCTGGCTCGACATAAACACGAGATTGAGATGCTGAGAATCAGAGAACCAGTGATGGGTAGGGGACACCTCTCATTGTGTTGACAGAGAAGTTTATGATTTAAAACAGATTAAAAATCATTTTTTCATAAAGATAATGTAGTTTAGAACACCGAGTTTAACATTGATAAGATGAAATGCTATCATTGTGTATTAATGACTTGTTTTAAAAAAAAAAATTTTACTTTTGATTATCTGGAACATGTGGAGCTATTTTTCTTAGATTAAAAATTCACGATTATTTTAAATCTGTTTGCAGAATCCCATGATGCTTCAGTGCTGAATCTGGCCAATCAGCTCGGAACTGAGGTTGCCATGACAGAGCGTTTGGACAGCGAGTTAATTAGGTCATTGTCTCAGCGCCCCGATGGTCAGGACAACGCTGACGCCAGCGACATTGCCGAGAGCGAGATATCTGTAGATGACAATGTACCATCTAGACTTCAGGTAGATGTCTCATGGCGCCAGAAATCAATGACTTAATCGTCATACCTAAATATCACGGCGCTGGAAACAAATTAATCTTAACACAATAATGTTTATCCTATACCTTAATTTTCAAATGTTGGTCTCCATTACATTAGAATTTATCCACTTACCTGAACAAAAGTTATTTCATTTTGTTTGAATGATTTTCTGTATCCATGAGAAATTAGAGACTTGATCTAAACATTCATTAATTTTTAATATCTTTCCAATCCTTTTTATTAAATATGAAGAAAAAAACCAAAAAAACTAATCCTGAATCAGTATCCATGTAAATCCATCAAATAAGAGAGACTCTCTCCTTGAGGTGATCTATACCTGGCCCGTGATTGGTTGATTCCATAACCCCTAACCTTTGACCTTTATTAACCTCCACAGGTTTTAATGAAGCGCCTCCATCGGGAGGGGGTGGAGATGTTGTCTCTGTCGGAGTTACAGTTTTTGAATCGTCACATGCCCCCGAGCACGCTCAGTAGAGAGGTGGATCTCAGATCGTTACAGGCGGCCTGGGACAGCGAGAAACAGAGTCTTCTGTCTGCCGTACAGTCCCTGAAAGACCTGCTCGCTCAGACTCACAGAGTCCGAGGGGTCGACAAGGTAAACTCACAACAAGCTCGATCATACACTCGCTCACAGAGTTGATAGGTAAACTCACAACAAGCTCGATCATATACTCGCTCACAAAGTCCGAGGGGTTTACAAGGTAAACTCATAACAAGCTTGATCATACACTCGCTCACAAAGTTGATAGGTAAACTCACAACAAGCTCGATCATACACTCGCTCACAAAGTCTGAGGGGTCGACAAGGTAAACTCATAGCAAGATTATACACTCGCTCACAAAGTTGATAGGTAAACTCACAACAAGCTTGATCATATACTCGCTCACAAAGTCTGAGGGGTCGACATGGTGAACTCACAACAAGCTTGATCATACACTAGCTCACAAAGTCTGAGGGGTTGACATGGTAAACTCATGACAAGATCATACACTTGCTCACAGAGTTGATAGGTAATCTCACAACAAGCTTGATCATACACTCGCTAACAAAGTTGATAATGTAAACTCAAGACAAGCTCAATTATATTATACACCTGCTATAAATCATACACTTACCAGGTCATCAAGGTCAACCTAATTGTACAATCACTAGGTTAATGACAGGTTTGTTTGCTCAGACTCACTGTGTTGGAGGGGTTCACTAGGTAATATCACAACCTGAGAATGTTGTAACGGTTGACAAGGTAAACTGTCAGGTAGTTTGATTATAATCCTATATGATTGTTGTCTCAATTGTACTCACTATCAAAGACTTGACGCTTCTGTCGTAAAGATAAACAAAAAATATGCTACAAAAACGTAGTTGTACAATCAATGATGGAATTTCTTGTTTATGCCTTTTACTGTAAAAGTGGTTATTTACACGTGGTAGAAATTTACACTGGTTACGGGGTAAGCTTTAATCCACATAAAATACCCCCGCGCGTATGGTAAAAAATCAAATTTTGCTTGTGCTAAATCACGCATCCTCATATTTAGCACCCATGCGTATTGTTTGACTCCAGAAAACGCATACTTTACTACCAGCGTAAATGACCACTTTTACAGTAATCTAACCTGGAAGGTGAATTCTCCAAAATTAAAGTCACTTTCAGATTAACATATATTGAAAACTCAGTAAAGTAATAACATGTTTGGTAAGTGTAATTCTGGACAATAATCACTATACTCTCTCTACTTTGAATTGAAAAGCCAATTTTGATTTTGGTAAGAAGAAAAACTTAATATTGAATAGGTTAGAGCAGAAATATTGTATGTTTATTGTTATCATCACTGTGTCTATTGTTCTAGGAGAGTTGGGCAAATTTTTGTGATTTTCCAAATGTAAGTCGAGATTTCCTCTGTTGGCTTTATTTTCCAGCATTACTTGTCTGCTTGATTACGACATTAATGCTTTAATGTTCGATTCTTTGAATTGTTTCCATATTTAGAGTTTTGTTCCTTTTTCCAATCTTATATTTTTAGGATTTTATTTGCTTTTTATTAAATCTTTAACCACGCAGTGTGGGTATTTTCATTAATATGCCTGACTGAACAGATTCAGAATTTCCTCTGATTCTCCCTGTGTGAGCCCTTGGCTTTGTGTGTTGATACTCGGCCTATACAATCAGTGCTTATACTCGGTTTCTGTTTTGTTTATATTTCTGTTTACTTTGTCACTTACAGATTTGATAAGAACTGTTTGGAAAAATAAATTGAAATAGACTGAATGTGTTTTAATTTAACTATTTTTTCAGATGATAACATTTCTTTCTCTTTTTTCTCGTTCACTTTCACTCCGTCATTTTTCAGACGTCGGATGTTTCGGATTGGAGAGGCGAGCTGTTACGCTCCATTGGTTTTGTTTTTGCCAAAGAACGCGAGACCCTGCTAGCGGAGCTACGATCACATGTTCTCTCGCATCCAAACGTAGATCTGACCGAGATCCAGAAACTTGAGCAGAAAATCAGGAACCAGGCAAGTTTGTCATTTCCTTTCAAATTATTTCATTATTGGTCCGAGATAAATTCCCATTCATTCAATTAACAAACATTTGTAATAAGTTTCTTGTAGGTATAAGGGAATCTGCTCCACCACATATGAAATGGGGCTAACAAGTACCCACTTTTTTAGATTAAAAAGTTTCAACTTTGATTGTCAATTATAAAGATGGTGTACAGTGACTGGTAACTCTTGGGGGGGGGGGGGGGGGGGGCATTTTAATTACGAAAACACCACACAACTTGTTGCCCGTTGGGTTAGCGTTAACTTTATTTTTTAGAAAATGTATCATAGATTTATTATTACAAAATGGGTGCATTGTTTTGAGTTTGTATAAAATTGAGCCTATTGGTTCTGAGCAGGAGGCGCATCAGAAGGCGTCGTTGGATCAGATATTCAGTGCGGACCGTCAGTCTCTTCTGGCCGAGGTCCGCGACCTGCGAGCTCACGCCAATGTAAGTGGACTACGTCACCAGGAGGAGAAAGAACGACTGACTGAACAGCTCAACTGTGTGGAGGATCAAACCTCGAAACGCGAGCGACAGCTCAAACGTCAGGGTAAGCAAACCAAAAACACGAGCAACAGCTCAAACGTTAGGGTAAGCAAATCGGACCTCGAAACGCGAGCAACAGCTCGAACGTCAGGGTAAGCAAATTGGACCTCGAAATGAGAGCGACAGCTCAAACATCAGGGTGAGTAAATCTGAAAAATGAAACGAAGCTTTAGCTCAAATGTTAGGGTAAGCAGATTAGATAACAGAAACGGGGCGACAGCTCAAACATCAGGGTAAGCAGGGTAAGCAACAGCTCAAATAGGTATTCTTTCTAATTAACATGGTTATTTAAGAATATTTGAATTCGCCCAGTCTTACAATTAATTTTCCCCTGTGATGAGGCAAAAAAAAAATGGTGGGGGGGGGGGGGGGGGAATATTTACCTCCTGCTAATGTTGTAAGGAAATCATTGGTTAACCGCAGTCATGTGGAGACCATGTATATTCCGTACATAGTCAGTACGAAATATATCGCCCCTTAAGGTAAGGTTTGCGGCTTGCATTTTTTAGAGGTTGTACCAAAGTTATATACCATTTTGTTCACTATATGAAAGTCTTTTTTCTCATGGAATTCGAATGAATTTTGCCCATCCCGTTTTATAACTACAAAAGGTCAAAGTTCATGATTTCCAATTTTTATTTTGATGAAATGTAAACAATTTCATGAAAATATGTACATTTTATATGTGACTATTATGGGGGTTATTTATGCTTAAAATGTTCGAAAATAATATCACTATTAATATCATGATTCATGATTCACTTTTATTAATTTCTGATGAACTATTTAAAAATAGAATAAAATGCAACAAAAGTCTTAATTTTGGACTACTATTATGTAAACGAAAACATCTTATTTGAAACCTTTCCAAGTCCACCGATTTCAGGAAAAAGGTATCTTAGAATATGTGTAATCTGATGTTTCTAAAACACTATTCAAAACCATATGATACGGATTTTGTTTTCGTGGAAATTGATAAAATGCTTGTGTCCTCTTATTTTTTCATTGAACCTTAAAAAAACGCGAAATAAAAAAAAAACTAAAATCAATTATGACGTTATATAAATTTTGACGTCATAACTGAAATAAAGGGTAGTTGGTGTTACGTCACAATGAAAAATCTCCCTGTAACCGCAAACCTTACCTTAAGCATTATGATGTCATTCTTAGAGTATTATGACAGTCGGGTTTGTACCCAAATTTAATCTTGTAATTTTGTTATGAAACGCTTGATTTTCTTAGTTTGATTTATCAATTTTATGTCATCGACACAAAAGTAGTCGGTCATAAGATATCATTGTTACTTGATTTTTAGTTGACCTAATATGGAATTTACTGACCCCATGAAAACCATATTAAGTCAACTACAAACCATGTAACAGTACAGTAGATTCCTTATTAAATGCGAGGAAATAATATCTGCGTAAAAATCGCGAGAAGCACTTCTCGCGAATTTTAAAATCTCGCTTTTGATTTTTGGACAGATGTCAACTACATGAAACTATAATAAAAATTTGTCATTCACGACTTTATACTCCCATGATTTGATGCAAAATGGTTGAATCGTGAGATTTAGTACTCACATAAAATAAGGAATCTACAGTATACAGAGGAATCTACAGTATACAGAATTTGATTCATTGCTGATGGTAGAAAGTTTTGTTGGTACTCCTAGATGAACACGACTCGGTTGTTGGTAAGAAGCTGGCACTATTTTGAATTTTTCCTTATTTTTCATCTGCTGATGGTTACTTTGGAGACAGTTGAGATTTTTAGTAATTAGTACTAGTTAGTAATTAGTTATCCTGCTGATATTTAATGAAGACTTTCATCTTCTTAATGGAGTCTTTTCAATTTCACAATTATATTATCAAAGACATTATGCTATATTTAACAAAGATGTTCAGTAGATTAGCTTTTCAATTTCTGTTGTCATTTACTTTCTGTTGACATGTTTAGCCAGTTTACTAGACAGAGCAGTGTGTCAAGAGAATTTTTGAATTGATTTTTTATTGGAATTTAATATTTTCATTGTATATATATATATTTTCATTGTATATATGAACTATTCATGAATAAGAAAATTCAGCACATAAGGTGCCTGGGCCAGACAGATTTAGAGAGAATACTGAGAAACCATTAGAGTTCATGGTGGCTCAATTTTTGGGTATTCGTGAATTTACATCTACGATGAAAACAAATGAAGAAAGAGTTGTCTAACTTACTGAAAGTGAACAGGGACACATCCACAAAATTACATTCCCATGAATATGCAAAAAACCCACAATCCATGAAAATTGGCCCCAAAGAATTTAAATGATTCCACAGTAGATCTGTGGTAGTAGTGCCAAAAGTTTTAGTTAAAGTAGAAGTGGTTGTTTATGCATGGGGAAAGTTACACTAGTTAGGCGGTAAAATACCCCCGGCACATACGTTAAAGATTTTAAAACTTTAGAGCAATATGAATCATGCATCTGTGTATTTGATACACATGCTTAATGTTTGACTATAGGAAATTGCGTACTTAAGGTACTTCACTACACCTTCAAATAGTTTCTCAAATCAGCAGAAAATTACTTGAATATGACAGAGAGCATGATGGATAAGAAGTATAAATGTCAAATAGGTGAAAAAATGTGCAATTTTGGATAAAAATGATATTTTAAAAAATTTCATGCAGTAAACATGAACAAAAGCCACAGGCGGATTCGAACTCATGATCTGCAGTTCACAAGCCTGATACTTTAACCACTGAGCTATTACGATATACATCTGAGTTGATTGATACAAACAGTTTGACAAAACATTTTCGCCATCTTGTGACGTAGTGTCTTAAAAAGTATAAATCTAGGTGTAGTGAAGTACCTTAACCACCAGCAGGATTAACCACTTTAACAGTACCATAAAAGTAAAAAAAGTGTTACAGAGTGTGATTGTTAACATCTGGAGTAATGATGACATTTATACAGTGCAGTCTTTAACTGTTGGCGGGTGTACATTACACCCCTGAGTTGACAGTTTTTATAACTTTTGACGTTGGTAGTATACACCACTGAATTGTAACACAACATTTTCTGTTGATGTGCAGTTAGTTGTGTACAATGTTTGTACATAGCTGTTGACAGGACGGTATAGAACTTTACACCCTGAATTGTAACACAGAACATCTTTACTTAATATTTACTTAATTGTAACTCAGGACATCTTTACTTATTTAATTACAGAGTTGTAACACAGAACATCTTCACTTATTTACTTACAGAATTGTAACACAGAACATCTTTACTTATTTACTTACAGAATTGTAACACAGAACACCTTTACTTATTTACTTAATTGTAACACAGAACATCTTTACTTATTTACTTACAGAATTGTAACACAGAACATCTCTCCTTATTTACTTACAGTGCAGTTACTGGAGTATAAACTGCAGCAGGAGAAGATAATCCAGGACGACCTGAGAACCAGTTTAGAGGTGGAGCGGGACCGCTCCACTGATCTGTCCAATCAGCTGAGCCGAGAGAAGAACGCCGGCCTTGACCTTCAGACAGATCTATCCAACCAACAGCTCCAGATCTCGAAGCTGAAGGATGCGCTAGAGCGCGAACAAAGCCGATTCATCTCAGTCACGTAAGCGTTTGAGTCTGTCTGTGTTAATCCAAATAGAATATAAAACATAACTTGAATTTACTCTTAAATTTAGGCTGTCAGTATTATGCGTAGTTGAGAAAATAAACTAAGTTTAAGTACATAATAGTTTTTGAGAAGAAAAAAATATAAACTTACCTACTTTTTAAGTTTTGGAAAGAAAGAGTCTATCTGTATTATTCCAAGGAAGAAACCAACAAAACTCAAATCTACTCTTTGTCTTGTAACAGAACGGTAGCTGTAGAACTGTAGCTTCACGGGAAATTCGGATTAACGAAGCGCAGAACTACAGGTCCACCAAAAAAAAAAAATGTTTATTTATTGTGCGCAAAATGTTGCACACAAGTGGAGCTACAGTTTTACGGCTAACAGAAGGGAAGAGTAAAAACTTACCGAATTTTCAAACTTTCATTTTATAAACGTTCATTTTTAGTTACTTTATTATCAGTACATAGAGGATAAAGCAAGTCAGTATTCATTTAAAAGATATCAGTTTTCAGCTAAAAATGAAACAAAAGTAATTTAAAATTAATAATGGAGACTTTTCATCTAAATTTTAATGATGAACCAATGAAGAGTTTTAGAGTGTTGTTTTTGTTTTGATACAGAACAATTTGGAATGACTTGGTGTAAGTTTCTTGTCACTGTTACATAGATGCTTGCTTTTGATTCCCTTTTGAAACATAAATCCAAACTCTCTACTGATCCAGATTGGTAGAATGAAAACAGGAAAGTAGTCGCAACTAGGGACTTCATTAATTTACATGTTTCAAATCTGGGTTCATAATCACACATTCTGTTGTATGTAATAGTACCCCACTGAACTGCTGTGTGGTCACCACTTACCAGGTGACAGGGGTGGTATGTGTTATACTGTAGATTCCTAATTAACAAAAAGGATTTAATATCTGGCGGCGCATAAAATCATGAGAAACCCCCCCCCCCCCCTCGGATTAAAAAATCTCACTTAATTTTCTTCAGACTTTTGAAATTATAAAATTTGGTGCTCACGATTTTATATTGTCGGGATTGAATACAAAATAGTGGAATTACAGAGTTTTTTAAGAACTCGCATAAAATAAGGAATCTACAGTGATTTGCTTTCATGCTGGAGTTTGCTTACAGTAATTTGCTGACGGTTTTATGTTGTTTTCAGCATCTGGCTAAGGTGACTGTGTTGTGGGTGTAATTGACTCCATCACCTAATCATGTGACCCTGCTCATGCATTTGTGTGGTCATGTGATCAATAGCAAAGCAGTCATGTGACATTTATTAATAGCACTTCTCTAACTAAAAACTACATGAAAGTATCATTCCACAAAATAGAACTATAATGGTTTGTGACAATTAGCAGATTTGATGTATCGGACCACTTTTCAAGTAGAATAAATAGGATGAGGATAGCGAAATTTTCAATTTTTAATTGTTGGGTTTTGGCGAGGTTTGTTTTTTTGGGTTTTTTTGACATTTTTTTAAATTTAAATTAAATATTAATTAAATTAAATATAGTCAAATGGATTCAATTTTGCACCAATACTGTCTGTGTTGGATCCTAGATGTTTCAGTGTTGAGACTGAGATTTAAGTTCTACAAGAATTAATGAATCAAACTTGTAGTTTGATATTGGTAGCGTTTAGAGGCAGCTAGAATGATTAGGCTAGACATGAAGATTAATACTCATTAATGAAATGTAGATAGTTATTACAAAATTGACTTTTTTCAAAAAACACCTTAAACTTTAAGTTTCTTTTTATATAAATTGTCAGTGTTTAGGAGGCTTTAGAAGAAAAACTGGCATTTTAAACTGCTGATCATAAAACCAATATTTAACATTTTATTCACATTTATTTCACATGTATGTGTGTGTCGCACACTTCTCACAAGGATTTAACAAGCGTGAACACTATTACAAGATCTCACAGTCTGATGACCATATTTTGTACACACAATATAGACATATTTATATACAACATAATTACACGAAATCATCTTATTAGGAAAACTACTGATATTTTGTAGCATTTTTCACTGTTCATTTAATTCTTTATGCCAAAGCTTAAGATCACTATTTATTAATTAATTTATTTAGTGGTAAATAGTTAAGGGAGAGGAGGTTTTTCCTCATATGCAATAAAACTTGACAGAGATATAGAATCTATAACAAATAATTTTATAAAAATAAATGAATGTTGTTAGAAGTCAAGTAGTAGTTTGATAATGTAAGCTTGACAGAGAAGTAAAACAGGTGTAACATTAATTTTGGAAAATACTTACCGTTGTTAAAAAAAATTATAGTAATACTTTGTTAATGCCGGCCAGGGTTCATCGTTTTGATAACAGTTTGAAGGCAAAAAACCAGAAATCAAAGATGAAAAAAATCCCAAAAACATTAAATTTTGTAACTTGCAGCATGATTAAAACTTAACACTGTAAATTTTACAGCATTGTCAGTTTACCCTGTTACATTTACAGCATTGTAACTTTACACTGTAAAATTTACAGTATTGTAACTTCACACTGTGAAATTTACAGCATTGTCAGTATACTCTGTAAAGTAAAAGTATTGTCACTTCCTCATTAATTAACTTATTAATTGATTGTTTCTACAGAGGAGCTTTGGAAGAGGAGAAGACAAAATGTCAACACCTGAGTGAACTACTCGAGCGTGAGCGGGCGGCACTCAGACAGATCAGGTCAAAGGTCGACGAGATGAAGCTCGAGTCTGACAGCAAGGACCGACACGAGTTTTTACTGGAGGTCAGTTTTAATAAACTCATTATACTATCATAGGCTTTGCACTGTCGCAATAACTGTAAACATCAGATGTAGAGTTAACTTCACAATGGAGGCCATATCTTGTATAATCCGTTACATTAGCTTGGTATTATCAAACTGTAGCAGTTAAGTTTGATGACATAATCGGCTTGGTTTTGTCTGACTGTAGACACTTTGTAAATAAAATCTGAAGCTGTAAGCTAAGAGATAATTAACATGCCCACATCATTTTATGATTGACATATATATATATATATATATATACTGGAGTCAGGTCATGGTTCGCCAACATTTTCATTTCTTTGATAAAATGTGAGGTACATAAGTTGATCACAGATCCCTTAGCCTTTTTGTTATACTGTAAATTCCTAATTAATATCCGTGTAAAATCCCGAGAAGCCCGTCTCGCGAATTTTAAAATCTCGCTTTTAATTTTTGAACATATGTAAACTATATGAAACTATAATAAAATTTCAACATTCGCGATTTTATGTTCTTGCGATTTGATGGAAAACCGTTGAATCGCGGAATTAAGTACTTGCGTAAAATAAGGAATCTACAGTATGCTTCTTTATATAATTTGGATTTGATCTGCTCTGTAGGGGAGGGGGGGGGGGTTAAAGTTTGTCAAGAATTACCAAATATAGACAGGGTAACTCTATAGCTAAAAGCAGGTTCCATACCATCAACACAGCACAGACCCCAGTACAAGAACAAGCAAAGTGATATTTTTATTCCAGTGCAATAGATAAAGGTAATAATCTGATGGATTTGGAACATTTAAAGGTTTGTTGTTGTTATCAGATAACTTTAGAGTCTGAGGTAATTGCCTGGTTGATCAGCTAGAATCGGAACAGTTAAAGATCTGTGGTCATAATCGGACGAGGATCTGACTTGATGTGTGTATTGTCTGCTGTGCATGTTGAAGTGGTTGGAATACCGAGAAATCACTCGACCTGAACATGCGGCCCTACAAACACATAGTCGTTTACTGTGGATGCATATGTACATATATATAGCGGCTGTCTTCATAGACTTACTGCAGTCCAGAAAACAATTGTTAATTAAGACACGGAGAAATTTTAACTGTTCCTTTACAGAGCTGGTGGCAAAATCAAAATTTTTAACTCTCATATTTGTAGCTTCACCCCAATAGATTTCCTTTAGACAGCTTAATCCCAGTAGATTTCCTGTGAACAGCTTTATCCTTGGGCCAGTAAAATTTGGGGGGGGGGGGGGGATGAATATAAATTAAATAGAACTATGAGATAAATTTAAAGTTCGCAATTATATGCTGACTTACAATAAGATGCAAAATGGTTGAAGTAAGTACTTGCATTAAATAAGGATGAACGAATGAAAACCTAGAAATTTTACTGAAGTAAATTAAATGTACACTGTAGAAAATTCAATTTCTTCCAAATGTCAATCATACTTATTCTAGAAAGGTTACATTTACAGTATAACTGTGTAGTTTTCCTGTTTGTTGCATTCATTTATACAAGGTGTATAGTAAAACACGTTTAAAATGTCCCAGGGGCAGGCAATTTTGCTTGGTTCAAAACGTAATTCGTTATATCTGTTAAATTTACAACATGTAATAAAGTCACGGAGAATGAAAAACACTTCGTTTTAAGCGTGAGTTCATTATAATCATGTTCGCTATAACCGTGTTTTACTGTAGAAGCATGACCTCTGTCAGTATCTATCAGTACCTATCATGTCTGTGGTGACGAATAAAAAAACTGTACCTAACTGCATACATCCATTCATGTACATTCACTCACTTGGTCCATTATAATCTCAATATTAATCAGGACTAGGGATAAACAATAAATTAATTAACTAGAGAACTGAGGACTTTCCACCACACCGCAGCATTTTGCGTCTTGCCTCAAGGTGAAAATGGTCAGAAGTTTTTACTACGCTTGCAGAACTAATTCTTAAGACAATGGGATTTTAAACAAGCCCAGATTAAAATATAAGAATTAAACAGATTTAAAACTCAAAACAATGGCAGCACTGGAATGTATTTCTTTAGTTCAATACTGAAGGAAATCCAGCCATTTTATTTTCTTCTTTCGCGAGTTGATATACTTTATGCACCCTAAGACATTGGCAGTGAGAATATGAATTTGAAATATTGGAAGTATGTGGTGTGATTTGTTGGAGCCGGCCAGGGATATTCACGCCGCCATTGTGGTAAATTAGAATTACTCTTGTCATGTTGTCAATTATTGTTAAGGAGGTTAACCATCAGACCTACCTTAAACCTTTAATCTTAGAGATATGATTTGTTATGCTATACAAGTCCATTATTTAATGGAAAAAAAATTCCATATATTTTATCTGTTGAATGTAGGTATTTTCCTTATTTTGATACAGCATTCTTCTTCTAAAGAAGACCAATACAGTCTTAAAATGGCCACAACCATCAAACCCTTTTAATTAACGCTGTCTTTTATGCAGTTTGCTTTAATTCTGATAATTGAAATCAATAAATCTCCAAACCTAGCTTATATTGTTGTACTTAATTAAGAGTATGCAATTAATTTCATCAATGATAGTAAATCAGAGGCCTGTTATAGGGAAAACTTACAATGGAATATTAAGCTTTTTTTTTATGTACAGTCACACACCCCCCCCCCCCCCCCCCCACCACTCAACCATTAAAATGATCAAGGAGCTAAATTGCCATCAAGAAAGTCTGCCTACATTGTACATCTGTCTTTTCCTCTCTCTCTGTCTGCCTAAACTGTACATCTCTCTGTCTGTCTGTCTGTCTGCCTACACTGAACATCTTTCTGTCTGTCTGTCTGTCTGTCTGCCTACACTGTACATCTTTCTGTCTGTCTGTCTGTCTGCCTACACTGTACATCTTTCTGTCTGTCTGTCTGTCTGTCTGCCTACACTGTACATCCTTTTTCTCTCTCTCTAACTACACTGTACATTCAACTGTCTGTCTGTCTGTCTGTTTTCCCAACTGAAGAAACTGTTTTGAAAACCATAAAATTATTTTTAGTGTTATTAAAATTTTTATTTTTTCAGCTGATAATGTATTGACATTGCATCCTATGAACAACTGTAACATGTTTATATTGTATTGTTACAAGGATGTGATCAGTTGAGAGTTTAATGAATATTCATGGACGCTAAATATATGTTGTGAATTACTGTAAACATATCATTTTTAGCATTTACAATATAATGGTGTAAACATATAATTTTCATTTGGTGAAAAATGATTTTGTAACAGGTAAGCCTGGATTTTGAATTGCATATTTCTAAACATACTCATCTACATACATATTTGGCATCTGGTGATATACTTTTTTGGGGGGAAGACACGCATTCCACAAATCGCTCAACGAAATACACAGTCCAAGGTTATATATTTACTGTAAGACAAATCTTTTAATTATTCATTTTCAGTAGATGTGATGATTTCATTACTGTAAAAGTGGTCATTTATATGTGGGAAAAATTTACACTAGTTAAGGGAAAAGCTTAAAATTACGTATAATACCCCTACTCATAAGGTACAAAATATCATAAGTAACATAAAAGCTTATTATATACCCACGCGTATTCTTTGACCATAGAAATCACGTACTTCACCACCCAGGTAAATCTCACCTATACAGTGAATAACTTCACATGCTATTGTTGTCTGCCTCAGTAAGAATATAAATTAATGTACTGTTATGGATGTTTATTGAAATGAATGTAAGGCCGTAAATAAATGATGAATATTCATAGTTTTATAATTATGATAATTTACAGAGGCTTACAAGTGACCTGAATACTGAGCGAGATCGTAGACTCCAAGCCGAGAATGCTCAGGAACTCGAGAAGGTGGCCCTGGCCAACCTACAACAGGAACTTGATCTCGAGAGGAAGAATCTCAGATCCACTGAGTCTGAGTACAAGGCTCGAATCAAGCAGCTCAGCACAGCAGTGGAACTCGAGCGAGCTAAATCAAATGATCTTCAGGGGTGAGTTGTGAGCTACAATGGGGTGTCCTGTCTCAGCTAGACAGAAGACTGGGGTAGTGAGAATCGACAAACAGTAAACTCGAGACGAAACCAACTATTTCAATGATAATTTTACTCTTGTCTTGACCTCGACAGTCAGGAATTAGCAATAATATTGCTAGGTGACAATATGGAGTAAATTAAAGTCCTTCATTTTAACTGTATCACTGGTTTTCCTTAGGCTTATCTAAGTTAATGTTGATTTTCTCTAGAGAGATTGTTTATTCTAATGAACAGAGCTAGTATTAAGGTTATAGAATATTGTTCAGTTGTACATAACATTAAAATTGATGCATCATTTTTATACAGAGCTCTAGAGAGAGAGAGAGTTGTCAATGACAAACTCAGAGAGAATCTGGACAGTGAGCGCCGCTCACTCCTTGAGAGTACAGATCGAGAAAACTCAATCTTTGAGGACATGCAGCTTGAGTTAGAGTCAGAACGTGCCAAAGTTAAAGATCTCAAAAACTCAGTGGAGCGAGAAAAGCAAAGGCTTCAATCTCAGGTGACTGCTCTCGAGTCTCAGACGAGTGTACTCAAAGACGAGCTCGAGCAGGAAAGGTTGGCTTGCCGCCAGATGAAGAACGAGATAGACCAGATACAGGTGAATGAGTGTGGAGTTATTGTGTCTCACAACGAGCAAATCTCATCTCTCCATCTTCCTTTCTACTCTCTAGTTTAGATATGTTGCACATCTTTCTCATTACACATAGTAAACTTCAGTCTGTGATATGAATTCAAAACATAAAGTTAATATAATAGATGTTATTATTCATTAGGTCATTTTCATAATCTAAATCTTGTTGTACTTCTGTTGAAATATATGATTACAAATTTTCCCACCATGCTATTGGCTCGTCATGACCGGCTAAAAGCATGCAGGAAACAAATGAAGTCTGTGGTATATAAAAGAGAGTTGTTTTGAACATTGAACTAATTGTTTGTGTTTGTTCAGCTTCAGAAACTAGACATCACTCGGCACTATGAACACGAACGTGACCAAGTCTCGCGGCTCAAGTCTGAACGTGAACTCCTGAGGTCAGAGGTCAAATCCCTGAAGGATGTCATGAACGAGAAGGAGAGAAATCGTGACACGGAGAAAGTGACGGAGCGTCGGTCACAGAGACAGCTGGAGAGGGAGAGGGACGACCAGAAAATGAAGATGGTAATGATGTGTTCTCAGTGATGTTTGGATTCAAATAATGTGTGTGCAGAGAAAATGTCAAGAGATAAACTGTTTGACTCTAATGATATACAGAATTCTAAATGTAAGGGTCTTATTGCTAATTTGCCTGCCTTAATTGTTTCTGGAGGTTTTTTTGAGTACTGAGAATGTTTGATAATTGCTTTAGCATCTACTTGGATTTTTTTAAGCATGAAAATGAGTTAGAAATTCAGCGACTTACTCAGCGAGTTCTAGATCTAGAGGATCAAGTCTCAGATACTCGAGAACGCGAGATGGAAGCCACTCGGGAACTACAGCAGGAGAAACTACGCTCGACTCACCAGCGAGTAGACTCAGAGGGCAGTGAAGAGGATCCGGATCACTGGAACATTTACAAAACACAGCTCGAGAGTATATGTCAGAGTCTGCAGTATCTAATACTACAGTATCAGGATCAGTTATCCTCAGGGTAAGGCAACTTAAGTTTGGGGGGGGGGTTGTAATGGGAGAATATTTACAAAACTTAGCTTGAGATTATAAGTCTGCAGTATCTAATACTACAGTATCAGGATCAGCCATCCTCAGGGTAATGCAGCTAAAGTTTGTGGGGGGGGGGGGGGGGGGATATTGGGAGAATGTTTACAGACCCAGCTCAAGAGTATAAGTCAGAGTCTGCAGTATCTAATACTACAGTATCAGGATCAGCCATCCTTGGGGTAAGGCAATAACGGGGGTAAAGGTGGAAACTGATGACAACTTATGAATACAGGTAGGAATATAGGTCAAGAGGCCCCTTTGGGTGTGGGCAACTTAATTGAGGGGGAGGGTAAATATGGGAAACTGACAGTCTGAATGTAAGTCAGAAGGACGTTCAGTTACTTGTCAGATCCACATGTACTTTCAAATTTTATACACTGATAAAGGATGCACACATTGCTATTGCTTTTTGGTTCTAAATCTACCTCTTTTTCACCACTGGAGGTTAACATGTATGATACACTGTATGTGATATGTTTATTCAGTTAAGAAAAGTCCAAATGTATCAGCTCTAAAGTTGAATATTTTCCTTTATCTTTATACAGAATTCTTCTACCCAAGGAGATTGTAAAAGTTTATAGAAGTTTAAATCTGGCAGCGACTTCTTTTATTGATTAAACTGAGATTTTGGTTTTGTAGTGTTAAAGGTTCAGTTAATGTCCAGAGTCTGGAGAAATCTCTCAAGGACCTACTAAGTGAACTCAAACAAACTCAGACACCACTTGCCTTAGAGTCGGACACCATGGACAGTCTGACGAGTCGACCCAGCGCTCAGGCCGTGAACCAGCGAGTGTTACATCACAACTCCGAGCTGACTAACTTTGTGTCCAGACTGACAGAGGAGAAGATGGAGCTACGCAACACTCTGGGGCGTCTAGAGGAGGAGATCTGGAGATACAGACAGAGGGGTGCCGAACAGCAGGTATGTTAGTATCTAGATAAAGGCAGAGAGGTGCTGAACAGCAGGTATGTTAGTCTGTGGATAAAGGCAGAGAGGGGGCCGAACAGCAGGTATGTTAGTCTGTAGATAAAGGCAGACGGGTGCCGAACAGCAGGTATGTTAGTCTCTAGATAAAGGCAGAGAGGTGCTGAACAGCAGGTATGTTAGTCTGTGGATAAAGGCAGAGAGGGGCCGAACAGCAGGTATGTTTGTCTGTGGATAGAGGCAGACGGGTGCCGAACAGCAGGTATGTTAGTCTGTAGATAAAGGCAGACGGGTGCCGAACAGCAGGTATGTTAGTCTGTGGAGTTGGTGTCTTCAGATAAAGAAAATAGGTTCCTAACATCGGGTTTGTGAATCTAGAGATGAATATAAGATGGGTAAAGAAAGAGGGGCTCTGAATGTTGGGTATGTAAATCTGAAGATAAATTTAAGACTTTGGGTAAAGTAAGAGGGATTCTGAATGTCAGGTATGAATGTAAGACTATGGATAGAGAAAGAGGGATTCTGAATGTCGGACATCAGGAAAAAGATAAAGGTGCTTCAAAATTAGGATTGTAAGTCCGTAGAAAAATGACGATATAGGAGTGATGTAGCCATGTTAGCTGAAGCATCTTACAACCTCAAGATATGTGTACCCACATCTAGATCATTATGGGCCTCTTGGTTTAGGAAGTATTTAATAAGTCAATGTTTTTCTTCACTGTAGAATGGCCATGATATGAGTGAAAACCACACAGATCAGGAGAACCGTCATCTGGAAGCTCGTGCCTCATGGGCCAAAGAGAGGCTGTCGCTACAGCTGGCCCTTAATCAAATGGAACAGGAGCTTGACCAATGTCGGGCCGACCTCAGAGTGGAACGAGACCGAAGGTCAGGCATCGCTGGAGTAGGGACGGAGGGGGACAGGGATAGGGTAAGGAATCAGAGAGAGAGAGACGAGATAGAGTCAGAGAGAGAGGAGAGGAGAGAGAGAGAGAAAAGGGGAAGGGAGAGAGGAGAGAGAGATAGGGAAATGACAGAGAGAGAAGAGACAGGGGATTTTAAGACACTGGTAGTATAAATGAAAAATGCATCCATATAACCATTATATTAATATTTGAAGTTTGAACAACATTTGTTATATTGATATCGGTTTACTGTGATTAAATTCTGATGACGGTAGATCTGTATTTAGATCCAGCGTCTGTACGGGAAGTACCTGCGGGCGGACAGTTACAGGAAAGCCCTGGTCTACCAGAAGAAGTACCTGCTCTTGTTACTGGGGGGATTCCAGGACTGTGAGCAGACCACCTTGGCTCTGATTGCCAGGATGGGGGTCTACCCCTCCCCTGAGGACCTGCAGCGAGGGACCAGGCCCCGCCGACCGGTCACCGCATTTAGGAGTGCTGCCAGGGTTGTGGTGGCCGTAACTAGGTCAGTATGTCAGACTGGTCACCATGTTCAAGAGTGTCGCCTCATTGGTAGTGTGGTAGTGGTTCAGCGTTAATATTTATTTGTTTTTAATATTCCTGGAGAAATGTACTATAATGAATATTGTAGATGTAAGTTAGCTATGTCATGAAAGGTAAGTGAAGCACATTGATGTATGTATCTTAACAGCTGCAGTAGATTTCTCTCCCTTTACTGTTCTTGCAGGATGCGGGTACTTGGTCAGGAAGTGGAAGAGAGCCACCAGAGTGGGATCCCCCGTGATGGGGGGCACAGTCGACCTCCAACAAGGTGACCTAATTCTTCCGTTTTTAGCTCACCTGAGCTGAAAGCTCAAGTAAACTTTTCTGATCATGTTTTGTCTGCTGTTTGTCTATCTGTCCACAAACTTTTTACATTTTCCACTTCTTCTCCAAAACCACTGGTCCAGTATCAACCAATCTAATTAAAATTAGACCAAACTTGTCACAAAGCATCCTTAAATAAAGGGGATTGTTAATATGAAGGGTAACGCCCTCTTTCAAGGGGAGATAATTAAAAATCTTTGAAAATTTGTAAATATTCTTCAAAAATTTTCTCATAACTCATTTAGCCAGAAAAGCTGTTATTTAAGTAGAAGCATCCTTAGGTATTGTAGATTCAAGTTTATTCAAATCATGATCCCTGGGGGGAGGGTGGGGCCACAATGAGGGGTTAGATTTTTACATAAGAAGATATAGAGTAGATTTAAAAATTTTCTTTGAAACCGATCAGCTAGAAAAGCTGTTTTTTTGTGAGCATCCTCAATTAGTGTTAATTAAAGTTTGATCAAATCATGTTTCCTGGGGGAAGATGGGGCCACAATGGGGGTCAAACTTTTAATATGAATATATAGAGAATAAAAAAGATATTATTCTCAGGAACCGATTGGCTAAAAAAGCTGAAACTTACGTGAAAGCATCTTCTGTTAGGTTAGATTAAAGTTTGATAAAATCATGATCCCTGGGGATAGTTTGGGGCCACAGTGGGGGGAGGGTTCAGATAGGAATACTTGGAGATAATCTTTAATAATCTTCTTCTTAGAAACCAATCGGGCAGATAAGCTGTAATTTGTGTGGAAGCATTATAAGGTATGGAAGATTCAAGTTAATTCAAATCATGATTCCCGAGTATACAAATGGGGGGGGGGGGGGGGGTCAACATTTTTACATAGGAATATATAGAGAAAAATCTTTAAAAATCACCTTCTAAAACACAATTTGCCTAAAAGCTGTAACTTTAGTCAGTTCATATAGTGTAGATTAAACATTGTCAAAAAATCATAATCTTCCTTAATAGGGTTGGGCCACAATTGGGAAAGGGGGAGGGGTTTCTCAATTTTACAAGGGTAAACATTTAGATTATTCACAAAACTCAAATGTTATTATATATGGTTAAGTTATATGCAAGCATTGTGACTTATTGATAATTCTTTTAAATTATTTAGACTCAGACCCCTAGAAAAATTGTTGGGCCTCAACAGAACTCCAATGCTCAAAAGGGTATATGATGTGTCTATAAAACCATCCTGTTACAAAGGGTCTCAATGAAAAACATAAGAATATGCAGGGGATTTTTTTTATTCAGGACCTGTTATACAACATTGTTAGGATATTTTATATATGAAGCCATAAAGCTGATTTTAATATGTTTATTGTTGCTCAGGTGAGCGATGTGGCCCATGGACTTCTTGTTTTTATAGAAGTTTTAGTGACATACTCATGCCATACCTTGCTTAATTTTCAATTGATGGTCATTTTCAGTATAAGATAATTGATTTTCACTCCAGTGTAAAATTTATAGAACCATTTTGAGAAGAATATCTTAAAAAATTACTGTTTTACTTAATTTTTACATAAGAAACAATTAACATGATAAATGTCTTTCTTTCATGACACAAGTCCATTCCACAGAGTGATCGAGTTGACTGTAAACCACGTCTGATTGTAATAAGACACGTCTCTTTATTTACAGGTTACGCACCCAACTCTAACAGTTTCTCACCACCCCGCATCAACACTCAGTCACGCGTGAACGGCTCCGGACCCTTCAACAGTCACGCATCATCGCCCCTCCATTCAAGTGTTCACCAGTCTCCATACAGTCCGTCCTATTTGTCTTCCAGCTTTACTCAGAGAGACCTCCTTAATGGAGCTTCTCCATATCACTCACTAGGGGGAGCCTCTAGTGGCTACCATGTCAACAGCAATGGAGTAACCAATGGGATCTCTCCTTATCAGTCAGTGGGAGGGATTTCTGATAGTTACCATGTCAACAGCAATTTCTCTGTCCATACCACACCCCCCACGCGGGATTATAGCAGCAAACCACACCCCACTTCTGAAAACTCAGGTGCTAGAAGGTGAGCTAATTAAACCAGAGATGTAAGACAGAAAAAATCAAACTACATTTACTGTTTTAGAACTTTTAAATTTTACAATATTTGACCACAAAATGTGTTTAAAAATTTTTGGAAAGTTAACACTTTTAAAACTTTCATAGATGTTTAAATGTAGAAAGTTCATACAAAGTCCTATCACAAAATATTTTTTTTTTATTTCTTGCAGAAAAATTCTCTCTTCTTCCTCTCCCAACCCCACAAAAGTTGGTCACTCATCTCCAGCACGTCGAGTCAGGATCAGCGAGCCCTCGTCCCATGATGACTACATCTCTCGACTTGAGAATCTGCAGCAGAGACTCAGCGGGATGGATTCGGGTGAGTGAGAATGAAGGTTCAAGTCTCAAAAGTGACACCATTGTATTGCAGTGGGTCAGGTTTAAATCCAAGAATGTTCTGAAAATTTCATATCAACTTTTGATATTTTTTGGCTGTGAAAAAGTAATCATAACAGTATGTGATGACATAATGAAATTGATTCCTATTATTGCACTGGTTATTTATTTTAAAAGCAATTAATAGTTTCAAACAAAACTAAAAAAATTCATTGTTTTCATCAAACACATTTTCCTTTTAATTTATAACCCAGTCAGTCAGAAAAAAGACATCATTTTGACACATTTTATTTGAAGACATCCATTGATTTTCCACTGCTTGAAGTGTAACAGGATCACCAAACGGTGGTACATCTGCACTCATTTTGAGTACACGTTGCACCATATTCAGTACCTTTACATTCATTTTGAGTACAGATCCACTAATAAGCACTTTGTGTTCTTTCATCACAGATGAGGAAAGTGTAGCAGACATTATGTGATGTCGATGTAAGGTTTAAAAGACTGGGTCTGACGGGCGTTTGATTCCTCTGTATATAAACCTTTGTCTGTGATGTCCTCAAATCTCTGTCCATTTGGTGCTTGTGATGGTTTTGTGTGTTTTAGATATAATGGTGATTGTGTTGGATTGCTACTAATGATTGGGCTATTATAGCCACATTATAAATTATAAATGATCGGATTTGTGTGTAGGAATCATTCACATTATAGCCACATTATAAATTATAAAGGATGGGGCTTGTTTGTAGAAATCATTTATATTATAGCCACATTATAAATTATAAAGGATGGGGCTTGTTTGTAGAAATCATTGATATTATAGGCACATTATAAATTATAAAGGGTGGGATTTGTATGTAGGAATCATTTATATTATAGCCACATTATAAATTATAAAGGATGTAGGAATCATTTATATTATAGCCACATTATAAATTATAAAGGGTGGGATTTGTATGTAGGAATCATTTATATTATAGCCACATTATAAATTATAAAGGGTGGGATTTGTATGTAGGAATCATTTATATTATTGCCACATTATCAATTATAAAGGGTGGGGTTTGTGTGAAGAAATCATTCACATTATAGCCACATTATAAAGGATGGGGCTTGTGTGTAGGAATCATTCATATAATAGTCACATTTTAAAGGATGGGATTTGTGTAGAAATCTTTCACATTATAAATTATAAAGGATGGGGCTTGTGTGAAGGAATCATTCATGTTATACAGTCTGTTATAGCCCAAATAAGCCACATTTAAGATTATATAGGATGGGATTTGTTTGCAAGGTACACGACCCACCCATATTATAGACCAATTGTAAATTACCAGGAATGTCATTTTTGGTATAGAGTAAAAGGATTTCATCAAATATATCATGAAAACCCATAATTATATACTTTTTTATACCATATTAAATACCTTATACGCTAAATTATTCACTACTTATAAATACTAACAGAATTATATTTTTCGTTTCATAAGTTTTGTCTTAAAATATGTTAAGATTTATGCCCCCCCCCCCCCCATCCGCAGCATTAACAATAATGACTTGTATTGTCAAGTCTAGAAAGGGAAAAGATGGGATCAAACTATTATTGAGACTGATTTTTAATTTTTAAAGCATGTTTTTTATTAGTAGATCGCATTTTCAGTTTGAGATTAAAGTATGGTATATGACTTAAAGTGGCATGGTCACGATTTTGGTAAAATTAAATTTTACTATTATTATTATTTAAATACAATTCTTTAGGAATGTATTTCTTATGATCAAATGAAGTTTGAGAGTCAGTCATAGAGTTATGGGCAAGATACAAAACTCACAACTCTTCGTCTTGTAAACAAGGCTTGTCCTCAGTATTTTCTGCAGATCCAAGTTTCTGCTCCTGGAACTACTAGAATGGTCCATTTAAAATTTTATTATTAATCAGAGATCCAAAAAGATTCACCTAAAACTACTGTATAATGGCATTTTAAGAAAGAGATTAATACACTGTAATATTTATTCCATCTATTTTGACACTCATTGTTATTATACAAGTAAATTCTCTAGAGGATGACCTATTTCAACCATCAACAAATTCTTAAGCCACAACTCCAGTAACACAGTATATACTGTGTGTATGTCAGAGGAGGCCAGGGTTTCTCTAGACATAGAGTGTGTCAGGATAGGCTAGATCAGTAATGCTGATATCCACAGGCTCTTTGAATCGTATTTGTTGTGGTGTATACTCTTTGATATTTTCTTTCTGTGCTATTGTTTCAAACATTAAGGTTATAAAAAATAATTCAAATTATATTATATTTAAGGAGTTTATTGTTTCAGAATTAGAATTTCCCAGCTTTTGATATGTATATCAAATTTTTAGGTGGTTTTTTTTTCAAATGTATGAAATGTGTTTTGCCAATTTATAAACGGTAAATTTTGTGTATTTTCCAGGTACTCCAAGGTCAAGGTTATTTCCACGGAGATAGGCGTGAGATCCAGAGAACCTTGTTATTATTTTGTCGTCATTGTGACCTTGTTCGACCTTGACCTTCATTGGCTTCATACTCTCTGATGTTGGACAATAACATTCTTTTTACCTGCAATAATCATAAGTCCTGCCATTTCAGGAACCAAAGAAAGGAATGTAAAGATTTGTTAAGTTGGGACCAGATGTTTTATATGTTACTGTTTTTATTATTGAATTCAATATCATGGTGTTTGATGATTTATTTGAGCTTAAGCAAATTCTGAACTCATCCAATGATTTTACTTGGCACAGAATGTGCTGTTTTGTACCTATTGTTAAAACAGTCCAGTTGCTGTTCATTATGCAAAGACTATAGCAATATTATATGATATTAATGTTAGAGTTTTATTTGGAGAAATGTAGACTTAGAATGTTTTTATGGTGTATGATATTTGTTTCATATTATATGGGATCATTGCTGTTTAAAACTAGTCCTTACTGTCTGTGATTAAACATAAATAGCTGCTTGTCTCTACCATGTAAATCTATCACCCCCCCCCCCCCCCCCCCCTCAGTATCGTCTGCCTACCTGCCATGCAGAGGAATTCGTTGTATATATCAATAGTCCAACAGTTCTGCCCTTTCATCAACAGTTTTCTAAGTTTAAGTGTATAACCTACTGTCTGAAACCTGTTATATCTTGTCATCCATATAACATTGACCCTACTGCCATTATTTGATTCTCACAATTTGGCCCAACACTCAAACTATTCAACTTAAGTGTTATTTAAAAAAAACTTGTAACATGAACGTATAAATTTCTTTTAAAAATATATACTGGTTTTTTTTTTAAGTTTGAGTGGTTCTGTAAAATAAAATCAACCCAATATCAAAGATCTTTTAAAATGTAATGGTAAAATCTGCATGTCCTCAAAGCCCTTGTCAGACGTTATATGTCATATGTTATAATCTTTGATGAAATCCCGTCACATAGTTTTATAATGTCAATACAACTGTGTTTATCCATGCCTGTCAAATATATCTGACTAGATATAATGGCATCATTAAAACCCCCTTTGGTTTATTTATTGTCAATCATATTACTTGTATCTAGGATCATTGTTTTATGATAAGTGGATTAATGTACAAGTTTTGTCATGTATTGGATTATATGTTTGGATGCTGAATTGAAAGTAAAATATTTAATATACAAAGTGTTTTGTCATTTGCAAAACGAGATACAATATTATTGTCTTGTGATATCGGATAGAAAAAATGCCTACGACCTTTTTATGGTGAAGGTAAATGATATCTACTAATAGTTGTGGTGTATGAAAAAGTGTCATCTAAGTCACGTGGTTTGTGGAAGAAAGTGACATCAAAGTCATGTCGAATGTGAAAAACTGACATCTAAGTCATGCGGTCTGGAAGAGAAATTGACATCTAGGTCACGTGGTCTGTGGGAGAAAGTGACATCTAATTCAAGTGGTCTGTGGGATAAACTAACATCTAAATCATGTGGTCTGTGGGAGAAAATGACTTCTAGGTCATGTGGTATGTGGGAGAAATTGTCATCTAGGTCACGTAGTCTGTGGGAGAATGCGACATCTATGTTACTTGGTCTATGGGAGAAAGTTTCATTTTAGTCACGTGGTCTCTGGGATAAAGTATAATATATAACATATGGTCTGTGGAAAAAGTGACATCTAAGTCATGTTGTCTGTGGGAAAATGTGGTATCTAAGTTCCGTGGTCTGTGGGAAAAGTGATGAAGAGAAAGTGACACCGAAGTCATGTGGTCTCTAGAATAAAATGAAATCTAATTGATGATGTTTGTTGGAAAAACTGACATCTCAGTCATGCGGTCTGTGGGGAATGTCATTAGGAAAAAGTGACATCTAGGTCATGTGATCTGTGGGAGAAAGTGACATCTAAGTCACGTTATATTTGGGAGAAAGTGATGTTCTAGTCACGTGGTCTGTGGAAGAAAGTGACATATAAGTCATGTGGTCTGAAGAAGAAAGTGGCTTGAAAGTCATGTGGTCTGTTTGAGAACTGCTGTAGAGAAAGTGACATCTTAGTCACGTGGTCTGTGCGAGAAAGTAACTTCCAAGTCATGTGGTCTTTGCGAGAAAGTGACTTCTAAGTCATGTGATTTGAAGAAGAAATGCTGAAGAGAAAGTGACATCAAAGTCATGTGGTCTGTAGAAGAAATTGACATCATAGTCACGTGGTCTGTTGGAGAAAGTGACATCTAAGTCATTTGGTCTGAGGGAAGCAGTGACATCAAAGTCCATGTTGTATGTGGGAGATTTTTGGGCAGAAATAATCTTTTAATCCAGATCAGAAATGTTTCCATTTTGATTCTCTAACGTACAAGATGCATGACCGCACGCTTAGCAAAACAATTGCATAAAGAATTATATCTCTAAACATATGTCACCGGTCCCTTTTAGTACCTTGAATAATAGAAAAATCTACCATGGTTTTCATATTTTTTTAAAAAGAGAGTGAAAATAGTGTGTATACACAATGTATACTGATCACTTGATTTATACTTTAAGAATTGACGCATTATCGATGGTAAACCCACTAACAGGGACGGAGCTAAAAGTTTACGGGGGTTGAATGAAAACGGTGTACCCCTTCCATTTATATCAATGTATATCTCCTATGGGATTGTTTTATCTCGGATAAAATGGGATTTTATAAGAAAACACAAACCAAAGATTACGACACTGAAACGAAACAAAATCTTCAAAATGTATTTATTTTTGTTAATTTACTGGTGCAATATTATTCTTTGTTTATTAACAAACCATGCATTTATAATGATATTCAATGTTATATTTTTTTCGACAATACATTTGTTGATCATATGCAAGCACATTTTTCATATATTTTCATTATGTCTATGGCTGCATTTTTGCGCATTTTAATTCAATTTTACTCACATTTATAATTGTTCTCAAGAGAATCGTGGTGTTTTGGATATGTACGTTGATAAAATACATCTATTTATCCTTAGCACTGTGTTTTCTTTAATAGTCATTAGTTTGAAAGAAAAAACAAGAGAATGAAAATAATTCAAAACTAGAGCAAAGCTCGTTGCAAAGCAACGAGTGGGTCTTCCGTTAATGTCGGAAGTAAAGCTGGAAGTTCATGTAAGAAGCAGAGCTCTTAAACCAATAACAAGAGTAACTAAAATTAAAAGATGAAAAAAATCGAATTATTCCTGGTACGACTTAACAACATCCGAATGATTTTAAGTACGACTTCACAAAAACCTTACTAATTTCAAGTACGACTTAACAAGTTTTTTTTGTACAAGTTAATTTTACTTTGAACATTACGCTATTTTTTAAATCAAGGACGCGGAATCAAAATTTCTGGAAATATCAATTTTTAAACCCCAATATCTCTAATGCATCGTCCGATTTTAAAACGGCTTTCAGTGTTAGATTAAGCTGAATAAGCTCTACAAAACAGATATTCATTTTTGACTTGATCAAAAAATTCAATTTTTCGAAAAATTTGATTCACTTCCGGTTTTGACCGGAAGTGACAGATTTTCATTTTGAGCCTTATTACAGAGGTAAAACGACAAAATCATAACCATTGAAAATTTTAAGCCTCTATCTTAAAGCGTTTTTAGAAACGCTGCGGACAAAATGACTTTCTAAAATTTTTTGTTTAAATGACGTAACGTAAAAACGGAAAGGTCGTTTTCAAAGAAACTTTAGGATCTTAGAGGCATAATAGTTGCACATAATCTCTCAAAGTTTCATCTCAATCGGTTATAAACTTTTTGAGTTATAAAGCCGAAAAGGAGTCAGATACAAAAGATGTCACCTTTGACCTTCCAAACTGTGCTTGTTGCACCATCAAATGTCAGAAACTTAGCAATGTAAAGTTTATTATATTTCTGTGAATATTTCCTATGTAAAATTACAATGAATAAACATGCTATTCCATCTAACTGTGAAATAGTTTCTATGCTATCTGTCCATAGTGAATAGTCAACGAAAGTATTCACCAGCAGCATACAATTTCCCTTTTTTAAACTCGGAACACCTCTGGTATAATCCGATCACAGCATTAAATTCAAAGTCCGATAATTCTAATTTGTTTATCATCAAGAAATTCTGCATCGCCAACAAATAAAGTTTTCTTCAGGATAATAATTAAGATATCTATAGCTATTTACTGACAGAAAGACAGACTAAGACTGTTGTGTTGTGTGAGGATGACAGACAGTTTATTGTCCCCCTCAACAGCAACTATTTCACTTGGCTTCGCCCCATGAAATAGTGGCTGTCTTGGAGGACAATAAACTTGCTATCATCCTCATACCCAGTGAATAGGTATATAATGTCCCATCCACATAAATTTCGAGTTATATAACCTCCCATTTGTAACCTGCAATTTCACAGTGTAAAGTCAACACAACAGTCTTAGCCGCAAGTTTCACCATTCAATTCGCATGTACGTATTAAACATTAGGGGTTTTCATATTGCATACCAATTCCAACAAGGGAGATCCCTCTAATGATGATCATTAAAATTCATTTTATGAATCTTAGCAACACTCATAAGCCTTCAATTGTGCAGCATCTCTTAAGGTGGCTCAAAACACCTTGAAATATTTTCTCAAATCAGCAGAAAATTACTTGATTATGATAGATATCATAATTGATAAGAAGTGTTTAAGTCAAATAGGCAAAAAATATGCAAATTTGGATGAACAATTACATTTTCAAAAATTTAATTCAATAAACAGTAACAAAAGCTCCAGGCGGACTAAAACTCAAACGCTTTAGAAACCCAATACTTTAACCATTAAGCTATGACGGTATACAACCCAATCAAACGATATTAAGAGTTCAACAAAACATTTAAATCGCCATCTTGTGAAGTAGTGTCTTAAAAAGTATAAGTCTAGGTGTAGTGATGTACCTTAATTTTACAAAAATATTAACGGGTACTTTATCCGAATGGTCCCTTGCTACCTTTAACTTAGTACATTTTATGAACAGATGTCTTTGTCTTAGAATAAGAAAGCTAATGCAATTCTGAGAAAAAAGTATACCACATATTGACAATTCCATTGAGGTTTAATAAACATATGGCCATTTAAGTGAACCCACCATTTCCAATTTCTTTTACTCAACACAGATTTACAGGGTTCTCCTTAGTAAAACATCTTTACCTGACCTTTTAGAGGTCAATTGTTGTTCAACCACCTTTAATAAGAAACCTTATTCAATACAACATACATCTACATGATATAATCTTGATAAAAGCATCACATAACTTAGAAATGCCCTTACATGTATACCCACCCCCTATCTTTTGATTTTCATAAAAAGTCATGGTTTGAAATCTTTTACCTAATTTTCTGAAACTTGTGGCAATTTCTATGAGTCATTTCTCACACATATTTGAAAACAATCATCAATGATACTAAAATTTGATCTTTTTATGTTTCTTGAATGATTTGTAGCATTTTAATAATTAAATAGACAAGTATTCCTGCATGTGATTTTTTTTTCCATGAAAAAAAGTAAGTTAACAATCATATTTATTAAATATCTAATCTATTCTGGTTTCTAGTCTCTTTTTAACCATGATAAAACAGTAAGATCAACAAGTTCAACATCTGCCTTATATAAAATTAAATTCAAACACACCCGGGTAGCTGGAGGCGGCGGAGAATTCCATTAAAAATGTTCAAATTTGACATGTTTTTTTCTACTTTTTTTATGCATATATACCTTAAAGGGATGAAAATAGATTGTTTCTTGCTCATTTCAAAAGTAATTATCATTGCTGGTGTTATTCAAAAGTCAAATGTACATTTACATATCCTACATGTAATCTTATGGAGAAAATTGGAAAGAGTTTGGGTGATTTTTCAACTATGTAAACACATCTAAATATCTTTATAAAATAAAAAATGAAGGAAACATAATTGCATACTTTTATTGAAAAACAAATTTTCACAACAATTATATTTCTTTAAACAGCCTTAATTTTGTTTTTCATAATTTCTTATCAAACATGAACAAACCACAATAGGACATGATGCTTTCTTAAAGTTCCATTATTGTTCATGCATTATCCGATTTAATTTGAATTACCGGTAGATAGTCTGTAGAACACAAGGAATATGCATGTGGGTAGAGGTGACAGGTTAACCTCAAGAGCTGAAACCACAAGAATCAACAGGTAAAAGCCATGTGGTAACAAGAGTCTGCTTTAAGCTGAAATAAAAAAAAAATAAATTAGCTGTGTTAACATACATGTACTTGTAATAGCTGTGTTTACATTAACATATACATAATATTTTTGGAAAAAATACACTGACCATGCAGTGTTATAAGTATGACATATCCAAATATATGACATTAACATTTAGCCAGTACAAAAACAAAAATGTGCATATCAAGTCATAATATCATAACATTAAAATAATTTCTTGGGTATAGACATATCAGATTGAGAGAGAGCGAGAGCAGGAGTGAGCGAGAGAGTTTGTTTTACTTGAAAAGCGACAGCAATATTTCAATTCATAAACTACAAAGGAATATTACCAATCCAAACAGTGTCAAAGTATAAGCTTCTGCTACGTGTATACCATGTTTTGTCAATTCTACTGGGGTTTATTGCGAATAAATTTAGTGAGGGTTTTTTTTTCTTACGAATTACATGTTTTAAAAACAATACTATGTATAATGCGCATAAAAATGAGGGATTAATAATACATGCTCATTTTAAAATTCAATGCACTTTGGATTTCTTTTACAAGATCGAGATATTTTTGTCATAAAATTAAGATGCCCTCTGACAGTTTCATGAGTCTTTGCCAAGATTAAAAGAGAGAGAGAGAGAGAGAGAGAGAGAGAGAGAGAGAGAGAGAGAGATCTGAGGCACATGCAGTAAAAATTATTTACATACTATGTAGATGTGATATGCATGTAAAGCTTACCTAAAATGAATCAATATGTATAAAAGATAATCTAATCTCTCAAATTACAATGATTCTGTGAAATACTTATATCTTGAGAAGACTGTTTAATAGATATCATGGAACATTGACCTAAATTCTGAGCTTGATATAATATGAAATTTGAGACTTTTCATCTCGCACTCTGTTTTACATGCCTGTTACACAAGCAATAACCATATAGAGAGCGAGACAAAAGGTCTAATTTTAATTAGATTGAATATTTACTTTGTCAAATATATTTATTTAATTAAACACAAGCCTGAGTTTTTTAATTTATAAATTCAGTGAAGGCGATATTGTAAAGATCTGCTATATTTAAATATTTGGGTAAAGTTATCATCATGCATACATGCACTCTAATTACAACATTCTATTCTTGTGTACCTTAGGACTCCCACCGCTTTTAATTTTAAATTCTTCATGCAATTTACTACTGATATCCTTTCTTCACTTGCCTCGGATAGTCTTTTAAACACCATCACCAGTCCCGTAAATTCATGTGGTCCACTTTGTTTACATGTAAAAATGGCGACTCTCGATCTCGATGTAAATTCAACATACTTGATTTCCCGAGGTCGGTAGCGTGTTTCGGAGAAAGTCTGAGGCAAATAAAGAGGCGATATCAGTAGTAAATTGCATGAAGAATTTAATGGTACTAATTGTTTTCACAGAATTTGCGTATAAATAAGGTAAATCAGTCCAAAACTAGCGCACGTTTTTCTGCGCAATAAATATACATGTACAATTTTTTCAATGGGTGGCCCTGTAGCTCTCCGGTCTGTCATTATTTTTTCCCGGAGAGCTACAGTTCTGCAGCTACCGTGAAAATACACTGGACAGATAATATTCCGAGATTCCGCTGACTCTAACGCCCGCTTTTATATTGTGACGTACTTCAAAAGCGGAGGTTAGAGTCAGAGGAATCTCGGATTAGATTGAAAAGACTAAGTGCAAATACTCTGAAAAGAAAAAGTAAATACGACATATCCTGTATTGAAACATACCTTTATAATCTGTCATACGTTAGTTGAGCTGAAATTTCCACTATCGACGTCTTGCAGGCCTTGCTTTTTTTTAAAATGTAGACACACCGCTATCAGCTGTTCGTTCGCAGTCAAAACATGGCGAGTTGAAATGGGGAATCGTACGATGATTATTTCGATTAAAACTAATAAGACTAATAAAAACTAACAACGTAATTATCGATCGAAATAACTAAATTGTATCGATAAACACTTTAATTAACTATTAAAAAACAGAGTCCGGTTTTATGACCTGCACGAATTGTTTTCAGCAGGAGTTACTTTCAGTGTGAATTTTACACTATTTTTTAAACCAAGAACACGGAATCAAAATTTCCGGAAAAATCAATATTTAAACCCCGATATCTCTGCAATGCATCATCCGATTTGAAAAAGAATTTCAGTTTTGTATTAAGCTTTGCAAACTCTACAATATGCATATAATTTTGTGTTTTATATATAGTTTAATTATCAGTACGAATTGTTTTCAGTAGAAATTACTTTCAGTGTGAAATATGCACTATTTTTAAAACCAAAAACACGGAATCAAAATTTCCGGAAAGATCAATTTTTAAACCCCGATATCTCTGAAATGCATCATCCGATTTGAAAACGAATTTTAGTTTTGCATTTAGCTTTGCAAACTCTACAACATGCATATAATTTTATTATTCGCTCAAAAAAATGAAAATTCCGAAAAATTAGAATCACTTCCGGTTTCGACCGGAAGTTACAAAATATTTTTTTTTGTAAATTTGCCATAAGTAAATCCGCAGATTTACAATCACAGAGAATTTCAAGTCTTTATAAACAACCGTTTACGAGAAAAGTCCTGGACAAAATCACTTTTTGAAATTTTTAAAAATGACATAACTAGAAAACGGAAGTGACTTAATGACTGAAAGTTAAAAATCTTCAAGGGACAACTATTTTACATAATCTCTGAAAATTTCTTGCAAATCGGTTGAATAGTTTTTGAGATATAAAGCAAAAAAGAAGTCAGAAGGAAAAACAAGAAGAATAATAATAATAAAACTAGAGCAAAGCTCGTTGCAAAGCAACGAGTGGGTCTTCCGTTAATGTCGGATGTAAAGCTGGAAGTTCCTGTAAGAAGCAGAGCTCCTAAACCAATAACAAAAGTAACTAAAATAAAAAGATGAAAACAATCGAATTATTCCTGGTACGACATAACAATATCCGAATCATTTTAAGTACGACTTAACAAAAACCTTTCTGATTTCAAGAACGACTTAACAAAAAAATCCGAATGTGTTTAAGTACGACTTAGCAATTATTTTTGGTACGAGTTAATTTCACTTTAAACAAAACGCTATTTTTTAAACCAAGGACGCAGAATCAAAATTTCCGGAAAAATCAATTTTTAAACCCGGATATCTCTGTAATGCATCGTCCGATTCAAAAACGGATTTCAGTTTTGAACTCAGCATAAAAATTACTGTAAGATACGTACGTAAAATTTTTAAAATTGAAAAACATGAAAATTAAAAAAAATTGGTTTTTTTCCGGTTTCGACCGGAAGTGTCCGAATTGAGTTTCCAGCCTTATGTCATAAGTAAAACGATTGTTCTACCTTCTCTGTAAATCTCATAGCTTTATCTTAAATCAAAAATGAGAAAAGCTCCGGACAAAATCACTTTTTAAAACGTGAAAAACGTCAATATCTGACGAAATTGATGACGTCATCAAATAATTTTTTCATATCATAGAGATCTTTTAGATACACATTACACCTGTAAATTTCAAAACAATCGATGCAAGCGTTTTTGAAATATTTGAGTTGGAAAAAAAATAAAAAGAACTAGATACGATCTCGTTACGAGTAACGAGTAGGTCTTCCGTTCAATCTTTAAACGATACAATTAAAATATCAATGGAATTTCAAAATCCCCCCTCCACTCCCTGATAGTGTATAGGATTGTCAATATCCTTTAAGTTATCTATAATAGAGTTTGCAAGTTTCTTGACCCCTAATTTAAGGGGCCAGCCCCTTTTTCTTGAATTCAGTCGAAAGGTCTCACAAATTCTAACATTTTTTGTTCTTACACCTATTTAAAATTGTTGATCATTTTTGAGATACAAATGATTTAATATTTTAGGGGCCAGCCCCCTAGATCCTTAATGGGGACAGACATTGGTGTTTTGATTGATGGAATCAATTAGAATCATCAATACAGATATTTTCTCTTCTACAATGCTTAACAAAATATGTCTCCTTCTCTAGATATATTGCGTCAAAATATTAGTACTTTGGCCCCTAAACCTCCTAATTACGACATAAATGGGCGTGGCATTGATTTTTTCTGATAGATATTGTAATGATCAACAACTTTGCTTCTATAATGCATAACAAAATCTTTTTCGTTTTTAAGTTATCTGTAATAGAGTTTACGACAGTCTTGGCCCCTAAATAAAGGGGCTAGCCCCTTTTTCTTGAGTTCAGTCGAAAGTTCTCATGAATAATAACATTTTTTGTTCTTACACCCATCTAAAATTGTTGATCATTTTTGAGATACAAATGATTGAATATTTTAGGGGCCAGCCCTCTAGATCCTTAATGGGGACAGACATTGGTGTTTTGATTAATGAAATCGATTAGAATCGTCAATACAGATATTTTCTCTTCTACAATGCTTAACAAAATATGTTTACTTCTTTGGCTATATTGCGTCAAAATTTAAGTACTTTGGCCCCTAAAAATCCCTAGTTACGTAATACATGGGCGTGGCAATAATTTTTTCTAATAGATATTGGTACGATCAACAACTTTGCTTCTATAATGCATTACAAAATCTTTATCGTTTTTAAGTTATTTGTAATAGAGTTTAAGAGTGCCTTGGCCCCTAAAAAAAGGGGCCAGCCCCTATTTCTTGGTTTTGTTTGAAAGAACTTTCAATTCTCTACCACTTTTATTATATATGTTTTAAGAAAATATGAACTGATAAAAAGATACAGATAAAAAAGTATGAAAATTTTGATTAAAATTTCGTATCCATTTTTCGAGCCCAGGCGAGCTCCTAAACTTTGCGCCTCTGGCGTAAAAAAACTGCATTGTGCACAACTTCAATCTATGGTCTACCTATCCTGAAAATTTCATATTCATATCTCTGATAGTCTCTGAGTTTATGTCTGCACAAAATGGGTCGTAAAAACTTACAAAATCGGCCGTAAATCGGAACCGGAAGTGACGATTTCAAAATTTAAAAAAACTTCTAGAATTATGACCACTGGCAATCATCTGTGAAAAAATGGTCGAAATCGGCCGAATAGTTTTTGAGATATCGCGTGCACAAAATTTGTGGAAAAAAATAATAATAATAACTAGATACGATCTCGTTACGAGTAACGAGTAGGTCTTCCTTGCGATTTTTGTTTTAAATCATACCATGAATAATCGATACAATTTCAGAATTACCCCCCCCCCCCCCCAACCCCACACACACACACTTTCAGATAATGTATACAAATCCCTAATTACGTAATAAATGGGTGTGGCAATGAGTTTTCCAGATAGATATTGCTACAATCAACAACTTTGCTTCTAAATTGCATTACGAAATCTTAATCGTTTTTATGTAATTTGTAATTGACTTTACAAGTCATTTGCCCCCCTCACCCCCCCAAAAAAGGGGCCAGCCCCTTTTTCTTGATTTCTTTGAAAAGGTCTTAAGAATACTAACATTTTTTGTTCTTACACCCATCTAAAATTGTTGATCATTTTTGAGATACAAATGATTGAATATTTTAGAAGCCAGCCCTTTAGATCCTTAATGGGGACAAAAATTCGTGTTTTGATAAGTGGAATCGGTTTCAATCATAAATTCAAACATTTTCTCCTCTTTGATGTCTAACAAAATATTTCTACTTCTCTAGATATATCGTGTCAAAGTTTAAGTACTTTGGCCCCTAAAAATCCCTAATTACGCAATAAATGGGCGTGGCAATGATTTTTTCTGATAGATATTGGTACGATTAACAACTTTGCTTCTATAATGCATTACAAAATCTTTATCGTATTTAAGTTATTTGTATTATAGTTTACAAGTGTCTTGGCCCCTAAAAAAAAGGGGCCAGCCCCTTTTTGTTGAATTTGTTGGAAAGCACTTTTTATTATCTACCACTTTTATTATATATATATGTTAACAAAATATTAACTGATAAAAAGATACAGATCAAAGCGTATGAAAATTTTGATTCAAAATTCGTATCCAATTTTCGAGCCCAGGCGAGCTCCTAAATTTTGCGCCTCTGGCATAAAAAAACTGCATTGTGCACAACTTCAATCTATGGTCTACTTATTCTGAAAATTTTATATTCATAGCTCTGATAGTCTCTGAGTTTATGTCTGCACAAAATTGGTCGTAAAAATTTACAAAATCGGCCGTAAATCGGAACCGGAAGTGACGATTTCAAAATTTCAAAAAACTTCTAGAATTATGACCTTTGGCAATCATCTGTGAAAAAATGATCGAAATCGGCCGAATAGTTTTCGAGATATCGCGTGCACAAAATTTGGGGAAAAAAATAATAATAACTAGATACGATCTCGTTACGAGTAACGAGTAGGTCTTCCGTTTAATTTTTTAAACGATTCGATAAAAATATCAATGAAATTTCAGAATTCTCCCTCAACCACCTCCTTTTAGATAATGTATACGATTGTCAATATCCTTTAAAATGCTTAACAAAGAGTTTTGCTTTTTAACATACAGCACATTAAAGATTTAAGATTTTAGTCCCCTAAAATCTCTAATTACGTCATCAATGGGTTTGGAAATGAGTTTTACAAACAGATATTGCTGCTATCAACAACTTTGCTTCTATAATGCATAACAAAATCTTGATCATTTTTAAGGTATGAGTAATAGAGTTTAGGAGTCTATTGGCCCCTAATTTAAGGGGCCAGCCCCTTTTTCCTGATTTTATACGAAAGGTCTCATGAATACTAACATTTTTTGTTCTTACATCCATCTAAAATTGTTGATCACTTTTGAGATACAAATGATTGAATATTTTAGGGGCCAGCCCTCTAGATCCTTAATGGGGACAGAAAATCGTGTTTTGATAAGTGGAATCAATTTAAATCATTTATTCAAACATTTTCTCTTCTATGATGTCTAACAAAATATGTATACTTCTCTAGTTATTTTTCGTCAAAGTTTAAGTACTTTGGCCCCTAAAAATCCCTAATTACGTAATAAAAGGGCGTGGCAATGATTTTTTCAAATAGATATTGGTACGATCAACAACTTTGCTTCTATAATGCATTACAAAATCTTAATCGTTTTTAAGTGACTTGTAATAGAGTTTACGAAGGCCTTGGCCCCTAAAAAAAGGGGCCAGCCCCTTTTTCTTGATTTGTGTGAAAAGGTCTTAAGAATACAAATATTTTTTGTTCTTACACCCATGTGAAATTGTTGATCATTTTTGAGATACAAATGATTGAATATTTTAGGGGCCAGCCCTCTAGATCCTTAATGGGGACAGAAAATCGTGTTTTGATAAGTGGAATCAATTTAAATCATTTATTCAAACATTTTCTCTTCTATGATGTCTAACAAAATATGTATACTTCTCTAGTTATTTTTCGTCAAAGTTTAAGTACTTTGGCCCCTAAAAATCCCTAATTATGTAATAAAAGGGCGTGGCAATAATTTTTTCTAATAGATATTGGTACGATCAACAACTTTGCTTCTATAATGCATTACAAAATCTTTATCGTTTTTAAGTTATTTGTAATAGAGTTTAAGAGTGCTTTGGCCCCTTAATAAAGGGGCCAGCCCCTTTTTATTGATTTTGTTGGAAAGAACTTTTAATTCTCTACCACTTTTGTTATATATGTCTAAACAAAATATCAACTGATAAAAAGATATAAATCAAAACGTGTGAAAATTTTGATTGAAAATTCGTGCCCAATTTTCGTGCCCAGGCTAGCTCCAAGAAATGGCGCAACAGGCATTAAACAACTACATGCTGCACAACTTCAAACTTTAGTCTACCTATCCTGAAAATTTCATATTCATATCTCTTATGGTTTCCGAGTTTATAGCTGCACAAAATGGGTCGTCAAAAATTACAAAATGGCCGACAATTCGGTACCGGAAGTGACTACGAAAAAATTAAGAAAAATGTATGAAGTTTTGATCACGTCCAACCATCTGTGAAAAAATGGTTGAGATCGGTCGAATAGATTTCGAGAAATCTCGTGCACAAAATTTGGAAAAAAAAAATAATAATAATAATAAGAAACAGTACGAAAACAATAAGGTCTTCCGCTGGAAACGGAAGACCTTAATAAGAAACAGTACGAAAACTATAAGGTCTTCCGTTGGAAACGGAAGACCTTAATAATAATAACTAGAGCAAAGCTCGTTGCAAAGCAACGAGTGGGTTTTCCGCTAATGTCGAAAGCAACGCTAGAAGTACGTCTAAGAAGCAGAGTTCTTAATCTAGTAACAAAGAAACCTAAGTACAAAAAGATAAAAAAAACGAATGATTCTTGGTACAACTTAACATAATCCGAATGTTTTTAAGTACGACTTAACCGAAAACCCTTATCCATTTCAAGAACGACTTAACAAAAAAAACAATGTGTTTAAGTACGACTTAACACATTTGACTTCATTTTAGGTACAAGTTTACTTTACCATGAACTAACATCTTTTTTCTTAACCCAGAATGCAAAATTAAAATTTACGTAAAAAATCAATTTTGTTTAAAACATAATTCTGAGCAAATTTTCCTCTTCACTGCTTTTCAAAGGGTTGACCTTTCGTACTGTGTGCTCGTTGCGTCATTAATTGTCGGAAACTTATCGATGTAAAGTTTACTTTACTGTACCTCTATGAATATTTTCTATGTAAAATTACTATGAACCAGACAACATTGAAATGGTGAACATTTCAAAGGGCCCCGCTTATGTTATTTCAGAGAATTCTGCTTTGACCTTGACCTATAACTTGAAATTTTTCCAGCTGGCATAGAACTTTTAATTCAATTTCATTCCCCTAAAATACATGCATTTTTGTTCAATCTGACCAAGATTAAGCTTAATTGGAAAATAATCTACTGTCTAAAACTAATTTTAAAAAGATCTGCTATGACATCACATTGACATACTTGGTTCAAGGTCACTGCACGCCATTAACCACTTAACTCTGTAAAGGTAAAATATTAGCCAAATAGGGGCTAAAAGGAGAGTATATCTATGCTCTTAAAATATGGATTTTTGTGTGATCTGATATGACCTTGACTCTTCATCTACAAATATCATTCGAGGTCATTGCATATATTTTGATCAAAGGCATCATGTGGGTGAAGTATGAGGCTAAATGGAGCAAAGGGAGAGAAGATATACTCCAGACAAGGATTTTTAAGAATATAATTCTGCTATGACCTTCACAGTTTCTTTTCACTGAAAATAGGTTCAAGGTCACTACACACCCTTTCACCCTTTACTCAAAAGCTCTGCTTATGTGAAGTGTGAGCCAAATAGGGGTTAGTAGAAATTATACATGCTCTCAAAAAAGGATTTTTGCATGATCTGATATGATCTTCACCAGTTACCTAGAAATTTCAAGCAAGGTCACTGCACATCGTTTAACCATAGAGACACCCTGTGAGTATAAGCCAGATTGGACCAAAGGGAAAAAAGATATGCCCCAGACAAGGATTTTATATATATAATTCTGCTATGACCTTAACCTTATACCTAAAAACATGGTTCAAGGTCACTGCACATCCTTCAACCAAAGGAACCCTGTGGATGAGGTATGAGCCATATTGGGCCAAGGGGAGAGAAGCTATGCTCCTGTCAAGCCATCTCGGATGGACAGATGGACAAATTGATCACTAGAAGGCGCCCGCATAAACATGCCTTTTTATCTAATTTAAAATAGTATCCATGCTATCTGCCCATGGTGAATAGTCATCAAAACTATTCATCAGCAGAATTTGATTTCCCTCCTTTTTAAGGTGGTATGGGACATCTGTCGATATTAATGTGGATTAAAGTACTGTATAATTGAAAAATTTTCACCGGTTTAGAATTTTCAAATTTTACAATATTTAACCAAAAAATAGCTTTTAGAAATATTTGAAAAGGTAAAAATTGTAAAAACCCCAGCGGGATTCGAACTCATGACTTACAGGTTCCTAGTAAACCCTCTAACCCACTGTGCTAAGGAGTTAGGTGACCATTTTTGAAAAGAAACTACATGTACTGATACAATTACACTTTATTTTATTGTTTATTTCGATAAACAATAAGTCACAACATGGAAGTGTCCCATATCACCTTAAACTCGGAACACCTCTGACCTAATAAGATCGCCGCATTAAATACAAAGTTTGATTTAACTCTAATTTGTTTATCATCAAGAAATTCTGCATTGCTGGCAAATAAAGTTTTCTTCTGTATAATGAAATACCAATTAACTGACTATTCGGACAATAGCAAGTTTATTGTCCCACTCCACAGCAACTATTTCCCTTGGCTTTGCCTCGTTAAATAGTTGCTGTCTTGGGGGACAATAAACTTGCTATTGTCCTCATACCCAGTAAATACTAAATAGGCATATCATATCCCATCCACCTACATTTCATGTTATATAACCTTCCATTTGTAACCTTCAATTGCACTGTAAAGTCAACATATCTGTCATAGCCGCAAGTTTCACAATTTATTTCTGCTTCTCATGTACTTAAAATTAGGGGCCTTAATATTGCTTACCAATTCCAATAAGAGACATCCCTCTAACTATTGATAATCATTAAAATTCATTTCATAAATCTACGCAACAATGATAAACCTTCAAGTACAGTCACTCTCAATTTTACAAAAATATTGACGGTACTTTATCCGAAACTGTTCCTTGTACCTTTAACTTAGTAAACTAACATTTTTATGAAAAGGCGGTTTGTCTTAGAATAAGAAAGCTAATGCAATTCTGAGAAAAAGAATACCACATATTGCCAATTCCATTGAGGTTTAATAAAAATATGGCCATTTAAGTGAACCCAACATTTCCAATTTCCTTAAGTAAACACAGATTAACAGGGTTCTCCATAGTAAAACATCTTTACCTGACCTTTTAGAGGTCAACTTTTGTTCAACCACCTTTAAAAAGAAACCTTATTCAATACAACATATGCCTACATGATATAATCATGATAAAAGCTTCACATCACATAGAAATACCCTTACATGTATACCCCCCCCCCCCCCCATCTTTTGATTTTCATAAAAAGTCATGGTTAAAAATGTTTTACCTAATTTTATGAAACGTGTGGCAATTTCCTTGAGTCATTTCTCACACATATTTGAAAACAATCATCAATGATTCTAAAATTTGATCTTTATTTGTTTATTGTATGATTTGTACCATTTTAATTAACAAATAGACAGCTGTCCTGCTTGTGATTTCTTGTTTTCATGAAAAAAGTAAGCTAACAATCATATTTAGTGAATATCTAATCTATTCTGATTTCTAGTCTCCTTCTAACCATGCTAAAACAGTAAGTTACAACCTACAAGTTAGACATCTGCCTTAAATTAGAATTAAATTCAAACACACCCAGGTAGCTGGAGACAGAGTTGATTTCAATGAAAAATGTTCAAATTTGACATGTTTTTCTCCTTTTTTTATGCATATATACCTTAGAAAGGTAGAAATAGGTTGTTTCTTGTTCATTTCAAAAGAAATTATCATAGCAGATGTTATTTCAAAGTCAAATGTACATTTACATATCCTACATGTAATCTTAATGCAGACAATTAAATAGAGGGGGGGGGGGGGGGTTTCAATTATGTAAACACATCTAAATATCTTTATGAAATAAAAAATAAAGGAAACATAATTGCATACTTTTATTGAAAAACAAATTTTCACAGCAATTATGAATTTCTTTAAACAGCCTTAATTTTGTTTTCATAATTTCTTATCAAACACAAACCACAACATGGCATGATGCTTTCTTCAAGTTCCATTATTGTTCATGAATTATCGGATTTGATTTGAATTACCGGTAAATAGTCTGTAGAACACAAGGAATATGCATGTGGATAGAGGTGACAGGTTAATCTCAGGAGCTGACCCACAAGAATCAACAGGTACCGGTAAAAGCCATGTGGTAACAAGAGTCTGTTTTGAGCTGAAATAAAAAAAAAAATAATTAGCTGTGTTTACATACATGTACTAGTAATAGCTGTGTTTACATTAACATATGCATAGTATTTCTGGAAAAAATACACTGACCATGCAGTGTAATAAGTATGACATATCCCAATACATGACATAACATTTAGGCAGTACAAGATCAAAAATTTGCATATCAAGTCATAATATAATATTAAAAAAATTTCATAGGTATAAACACTTATCAAATTGAGAGAGAGAGAGTTTGAGAGAGAGAGAGTTTATTACCGTACTTGTAGTGCAACAGTCAATATTTCAATTCGTAAATTACAAACGAATATTACCCACCGAACAGCGTCAAAGTACATGTACTGGTATTAGCTTCTGGTATACCATTTTTTATCAATTCTACTGTGTTGTTTTTTTTGCAAATAAATTTAGCGAGGGTTTTTGTTTATTTTCGTATAAATTACATGTTTTAAAAACAATACTATGTGTAATAAGCATAAAACATGTATGAGTAAACTTAATGAAGAATTTTTAATAGATAATTTTTCACAGAATGTGGTACATTACATGTATGTCAATCTTTATAAAACTAGCGTATATTTCATGCGCCATAAATTGCAAGTTTTTTGTAAATATCATTTACTTGCATGATAGGTATATATGGTCTAACCAAAATTTTCTTCATAAAGCTACAGCTGTATGTACCACATATATGTTTTGTAACAAGTATACATTTTTTAAAAAAATACCCAAATTCCAACAGTTGAAATAAACTCAACTCATTCTCTGATAAGTTCATTGTGTTTTGTGCGTGCATATCTTATTTGCCTGCTGCAACAGCAGCCAATCAGCGGTAAGCTGAATCCACAAAAAGAAAGTTTGTGTTTTAGGAGCGGGTAAATTGTTTATGCGACACTGTCAAGAAAACCACACCAAATAATAACAAGAAACATAAATATTCACTTAAATGTATTGTGTTGTATAGTAAAGGTTTTTAACACTTATTGTATCTTGCAAAACATGTGATGACCCTTAATCATCTGTCATATATTTGATATACATGTATATGTAAAAGATGGGAGAAATAACGACGGAACAAACTGGGATTTGAACCTGGCCCTCTGAATCTCTAGTCAAGTGCTCTACCAACTGAGCTACATGTATCTGGCACCGGTATTCAAACCAGTCTGACCGTCACATTCCTCCCCCCTTAAATGATCTTCACCCTTGAAGATCACCCCTGGCAGGAGTTAACCTGTTAGTTCCAGGGGTTGGTCACAACACCAATATTGTAACAGGATGGGAGAAATAATGAAGGACCAAACCGGGATTTGAACCTGGGCCCCCTGAATCTCTAGTCAGGTGCTCTACCAACTGAGCTATCTGGCACTGGTATTCAAACCGGTCTGATCGTCACATATATGAAGAATTATTTTAAACAATGTTGTTCAATAAAAATTAACACTCGCAACCTTCAGTTTTTGTCTGTAATTAATCAATATTGGCGTGCGATCAGTTCTCACTGAGTACCATTTCTCACCAGTGCATTGTTACGTCATTTTATCAGCACATAAAATTATATACGAAAATATGATGTAACAGTGCACCAGCTAGAAATGGTCCTCGGCGAGAACTGCTCGCACGCCAGTACTGCCAGTAGTCAGATTAAAAAAAGAATAAAAAATTACATTTAAAACATTAACAAGGACAATTTAAGTACACATCATAACTGCTAAACAAGAAAAATTATGTGAACTGGTAGAATGGTACGCATAGTTCTAACTTGTAAACTACATGTACAAGTACATGTACCGGGTACCCGTTGGTCTGCTAAACCTCTCTAATGATACAATGATCGGCATCTTAAAGATATTAAAGTCATGTTTTAACTCATAAGTCTGAAGTATACAATTTTATTTACTTGAAGTTATGTCTACAGGGTATTCATGACTACATTTGGAGTCTTCTGTACAAGAATATATGATATCAGGATATGTTTCTAATTAGACCCTGCTTTGAATTTTGAGTTGAAAATTCACAATCTGTTATTTTTTTAAATAGATAAATTCAGTTACCCTTTCCAGTCCCCCATAAACCTCGAGCGAGTCTAAACATCCATGAAACATGTAAAAATTACACGTAAGTAAACAAACACCCACACCATAACAAAAACATTTAACAGTGTGCACGTACTTACATGTACATCAATACTATATACTAAATTTTAACCAGTCAACAAGAACCTTTAAAAGGAGTAAAAGCCTCACCTTCTTCAGTAACATCCACATAAATCACACACTTTAATGTCCATCTTTTCTCCTTTATCACTCGTAGCTTATCAACGACTGATCGTCGACAGAAGTGTGGCTGTCTGAATTTCCTCGTAAACGATTCACACGAGAAAAATATCCTCCTTAAACAAATATGTAGTATTGTTCCCTGTGCATGTTCATATGTTTCACAGTAAATTGAAAATGCATGTGTACACCGAAAGAATACACAACTTCTCTTCTGCATTACGGCTCTCTCTTTTCTACAATGCCGTTCGTTACTGTTTACATTCGGCGCGCGCGCGGGGGTTACAAACAGGGGCGCCCCGACAGATAGTTGCACATAGAACGTTTAGATAATGTGTGTTCATTGAATTCATAAATGATATAGATGAAAAAAATGAAATTGAATCACAACAATTTATCTAAGACGCAACACAACGTAATGTAGTAAATGCCTGGGCCTTAAAGTGGCATTTGTTCGCTTGTGTGTCTATATAGACATATTAACTCGTTCATGTACGATTCTCACATATTTGTTTTATAAAATTTGAAAAAAAATATAGCACAGAACTTGTTTAATTTGATACCAAATGACATTATTTAATATATTAACAATAACTGAATTCTTTTTTTTTCATAAAATGATAACGATTTTTGCTATCAGAAAAATACGTGCATGAGCTACTGACCCCTAATTATAGGGGCCAGCCCTTTTTTCTTAATTTTAAATGAAAGCTCTCGTTATTCTATACAACTTTTGTTCTATATGTATTAACAAAATATTTTTAGTTTAAAGGTTATTACACAAAAAGCAACAAAATTTCAGCCCCAAAAAAATCTTAAACTTTGGCGACAAATAGCTCAAAAACTAACAAAGAAATTACCAAAATTTTCATGCCAGCAAAACTATAAAATGTTACCGACAATTTCGCCAAATTTCATGCATCTATCATCTGTAGTTCCCGAGATCAACTCTGGACAAAAGACCCCCCAATTTTCAATTAAAGGGCAATAACTCATAACCGGAAGTGAATTTTAAAATTTTGAAAAAAAACGTCTAGAGATATTAATATCATCTACGTACCCTGAAAGTTTCATAGCAATCAGACAACAAACTTTCGAGAAATCTCGTGCACAAAATTTGCGGGAAAAAAAAAAAAATAATAATAAGAAACAGTAGAATAACAGAAGGGTTTTCCGTTGAAAAACGGAAAACCCTAATAAGAAACAGTACGAAAACAATAAGGTCTTCCGTTGGAAACGGAAGACCTTAATAATAATAATAAGAATAAGAAACTAGAGCAAAGCTCGTTGCAAAGCAACGAGTGGGTCTTCCTTTAATGTCGGAAGTAAAGCTGGAGGTTCCTGTAAGAAGCAGAACTCTTAAACCAATGACAAGAGTAACTAAAATAAAAAGATGAAAAAAATCGAATATTCCTGGTACGACTTAACAAAATACGAATGAATATAAGTACGACTTAATAAAAAACTTTCCGATTTTAAGAACAACTGAACAAAAAAAAATCCGAATGTGTTCAGGTACGACTTAGCAATTATTTTTGGTACGAGTTAATTTTACTTTGAACATTACGCTATTTTTTAAACCAAGGACGCGGAATCAAAATTTCCGGAAAAATCAATTTTTAACCCCCGATATCTCTGTAATGCATCGTCCGATTTTCAAACGGATTTCAGATTCGTGTTCAGCATAACAAACTCTACAAACCTCGTAAACATTTTAAATTAAAACGAAAAATTCGAAAATTCGAAAATTTAAAACACTTCCGGTGTAGACCGGAAGTGACGGAAACTAATTTCCAGTCTTATGTCCAAATAAAAACGATCATTGCTTCAACACAGAAAATTCCAAGTCTTTATCTTGAACCGTTTTTGAAAAACGCCCTGGACAAAATTACTTTTTTAAAATTTAAAAATTGACGTAACGTAAAAACGGAAGTGACGTTGTAGTTGAAAATTTTAAAAACTTTGAGGCACAATAATGCTTCATAATCCCTGAAAGTTTCATGTAAATCTGTTGAAAACTTTTTGACATATTAAGCTTTGAAAAAGTCAGAAAAATAAAGAAAAAGAAAAATAATAATAATGAAAAAGAAACAATAGAATAACAAGAGGGTCTTCCGTTGAAAACGGAAGACCCTAAAAAAAGAAACCGTAGAAAAACAAAAGGGTCTTCCGTTGAAAACGGAAGACCCTAAAAAAACAATAGAATAACAAGAGGGTCTTCCGTTGAAAACGGAAGACCCTAATAATTACACGGGTAGGATTATTTTTTTAATGTTCTTATTCTAAGGGATGTGGGTCTATGTCAATCTTATGGGAGATTTCCACATTAAATGAGTATTTATAAATAAATATTTACATCTACCAAGTATTATTCCCTCTATTTCTTACGGAAACTTTAGTGAATTCATAGCTATATAGAAACAGCCAGAATGAAATCTACACGCCCGTTTATTGATTGGTCGAAATCTACAGCGGCTGAAACTGACAAGAAAGTGACAGGGCCAAACTTGACACGCCCAGTTTATCGATTGGTCGAGACCTACAACTACCTAGGAAAAATCACGCACTGCACGAAATAATCATGACGACGTCAGCCTCAAAGTCTCACAGGAGACGATTTGGCTGTTTCTTTTAGTTAACGTACTTACGTACATTAACAGTAATTTAGTGAATTTTACTTACTTTTCATAATCAATTTATCAATTGGCTAAAAGAAAGATGTTAATATAAACAATAAAATGCTTTCTTTGATGATTCATTCGGGTAATGAAGGTAGCGATCATTGCAGAAAAAATTTACATAACCCGCTAACGCGGGATATGTATTTTTTCTGCAATGTCGCTACCTTCATATCCCGAATGAATCACCAAAGAAAGCATTTTATTGTTTAAAAGATTATATGTAAGGAAAATTTAATGAGGGTTGGGATATCCTTAACCTCCCGGCTAAATCACCAACGGTTTCCTGCTCTCAGTTACTTATTGCTACAACCGACTGACAGTGTTGAATTAATTATAATTAAAGTATTGTTCAAAATATGTATGTAGATTGAATAATAATGTTATATTAAATATGGACACATATGCAAATATCAATCTCATTAAGGAACTTGTCAATCCTAAAAACATTACAACTGCTAGACCGATTATGTCGTTTTCTAAAACATGTTTCAACGCTAGAGAGGAGGGCCAACAATGAACACTTATACAATTTTATGAATACCAATCATTTTGCACTAGCTTTGATTTGTTCATCTAATGTTTTGTTCTCTGTAAATATATTAGTTAATGTTTAGCTTTTGCATGCTTATGTTTGATGTTTTGTTTTTATGTGACTCATATTCATGGTTATTCTGCCTGGTGCAGGCAGATAGCTAACCTTGCACAACGCACAACGCAAACAAAAGTCACACGGGTTTCATAGTTTATTTTGTGTGGAAAACGTTGCCGTCGTGAATAATATTGGTAAAAAACTACAACAGATAGAAATAACAAATTACTAAATAGGAAAATATAGAACCTTACTTCATACATAGAAAAAATATGTAAATTACTTTAAAGACCATAATGGCGTGCCATACTTTTGTGAATGTTTTATCTGCATAATAAAATTGTCATCTGTAACTAAACTTCAAAAATACAATTACAATCGATTTCAAACAGGTGGTAAAATTTCTCTTCTGGATGAAAAGTTTTACGCCTGTCATTGAACAATAGCATTGCAAAAGGTAACGCCCACCGATCCCGAAGAAAGCAAAAACGATTGACTGTGTTCACCCAATGGTGAAATAAGACGAACTTATTAAAAGAATTTCATGTTTTAACATAAACCGAAGTAGGATACGATATGAAAACCGACCAGTACTTACGTATTTTGATATGGTGTCCGGATAGGGCCATTTGCGTTAGCGCGACATCGCGTTCAGATAAACGAGACATCGCGCTAACACACAACACGCCGTCGCGCTAACGCAACTTTGCACAACACGCCGTCGCGCTAATGCAACTTTGCACAACACGCCGTCGCGCTAACACACAACACGCCGTCGCGCTAACGCAACTTTGCACAACACGCCGCCGCGCTAACACACAACACGCCGTCGCGCTAACGCAACTTTGCACAACACGCCGTCGCGCTAACACACAACACGCCGTCGCGCTAACACAACTTTGCATAACACGCCGTCGCGCTAACACACAACACGCCGTCGCGCTAACACACAACACGCCGTCGCGCTAACACAACTTTGCACAACACGCCGTCGCGCTAACACAACTTTGCACAACACGCCGTCGCGCTAACGCAACTTTGCAAGTTTCACAGTCTATTAGGAAGTCGTGTCCGGAAATATAAGACTGCGCATGCTGATTGCAATTAACGTGTTCATCACTTTTAGAATGCAGAATGAACCCAATGGGATATTCGTCTTTGACAGAAGGCAATCACAGGGAAGACGTTACTCGTTAATATAAACTTTTGATATTTATCTTTTTAAAAAGGTTTCATTAATCAAATGAAAAAATTTTAGAGACCGAATTTTCTCTCAATATGCCCTATATAATATATTTTCTTCTGTCATATTTGTAATTTTTACAAACTATTAATTTTTTTGTTGATAAAGGAGAAGACCTCATTCGAGACTATTTCTACGGTGGGTACACAAATCTAGAGATTTGTGGTATCCTGCTTTTACGACATGAAATAGTTATCAGGTAAATATATAGATTGATCAGTATAATTATGTTGAACATTGTTTCATGGCATTTCCCGTATTTACTATAAATTGATTATGAAAGTCCCAACCAAAATATCATTTTTAGAGCCAAGTAACAAATATTGCTGCAGGTGATATGCACATGTATTCTCTTTTAAAAAGTGCACAGGCATCAATAAGCCTACATCCACTGGATGTAAGATATAATTTATTGCTGCACAGCAAATAACAGCCATAGGTACTGATAGCTATAGTGTTTTCAATAGCTTGCTTAATGATTTTTATAATGTGTATAAGCACAATTAATTAATATCATAGTAGAAACAAAATATATACCAGATTTTTTTGGCACCCAGTATAAGACATCTGAAAAGAATATTGGCGATGATGGGACTAAGAAGACGAATGCTGCAAAACACTGTTGAGGCATCTTATGCTATCATGGTAAAACGTTATTTCAAATAATCCAAAATAAAATATATAAATCTTAAAGGTCCTTTTTATATATTTTCCTTTCTTTTATTACCATAATTTGAACTACTACATGGAGCTCATGTAAATTATATCTTTAATAACTGTTCTGTTATTAGTTATAATAACAAAAGTGCTAATTATTTTGTTGTGAATAAAATTAAAACAAGATCAAATTTAAGGTCAAATTATTCATTCACAAAAATATACACTACTTATTAAAACATGTTACAAATTCATGTCAGGTGCTTTGAATATTACCAAAACAAAGAAATTTTAAAATGTACAATTGCATTTAGTTAAATTACATGAATAAATAATTGTTGAATTTATGAATTATTTAAATATTTAAGGTAAAGTAATCAATTGGTAGATTTATTAATGTGTTACATGCATGTTAGCATATATCCTTATACAATGACATAACTATATTTTATTCATATGTATTGATAATAAAATATTTATTTCAAACTACATTTATTTTTAAATTAGGAGGAATTAAATGGAAGTGGTTCTTCTCTTGGATGTCGTGGACTACAGCGTCGTCTTTTGTCACATGGACTCGTGGTTTCAAGGTTGGGTATTTGTACATCATGCCAGAAAAGGGTAGTAGGCAATAAGGAACAAAATATACTGTATGAAAACAATAATACATATAACTGAGTAATGCAATTTATTGAAAAACTTTAATAGATATTAACATACTTGTGAATTGTGAAATACTAGTATGTTTTGATCAATGGCATTATATATTGAATCATTAAGAGAACAGGTTTTGGCCATTCAAAAGGAACTGGACCCTATTGGTGTTTTGGAAAGAAAACAGAGGCGTCTAAAGAGAAGAGTATATCATAACAAAGGCCCTAATTATCTATTGCATGTCGATGGATATGATAAGCTTAAAAGATTCGGTTTCGCAATTCATGGATGCGTTTGCGGGTATATACATGTATGTGTTGCTGTGTCAGTTATGTAATATATATACGTAGTCAAATGATAATTTAATATATGTAAATGAAACAGTTTTATGCCCAGAAATTATGTCTTTAAACTTCTTCACAACTGAAACATGTCTTGCAGTCTATGTATAATTTTTTTTAAAAGTTAGATTAGGGTCACATGTATTATGGGTTCATTGTCAAGGTCAAAGATCGCTTTTGCCCAAATATGATTTGGCTACATATTAAACCAGTTAATTGGAGAGTATTTCTCAAACACACATTGTTTATACTTTAAGGAAAAACCCTCTCTCTGACAAAATCTGATATATTCATAATGGTTTGATTATTTGAAATAATTCAGTTTCATAAAAAGATTAATTTAAACATGAACTAATTATAATGTCATATTTAATTTTAGTCTAAAATCTTTCCTGGCATGAATACATGATTGTGCTTTTTATTTTTTGAAAAGATTTTCTCGACGTGTGTTGTGGCTAAGAGTAGGCAGATCAAACAATGATCCCAAGGTGATCGCCTCATATTTTTTGGATTTCTTAAGAGAATTGAGAGGTAAAGTCTTCCATAATCTTAGAACTGATTTGATCAGTTCTTGAAACATTTTTAATTAAGTTTATATAAAATTAGAGCTCTACAACAAATCAAATTGTTGGTTATAAATTTTATTTATCATTTGAGTTAAAAAAAAACTGGATTAGCTTTTTAAATTGCTTTTGGATAACTAGTAACTGTAGCTGAACTTAAATTTGAATATGTGATCTCAGTTGAGAACTAAGGTTTAAGGGCAAAATAATCATGATGATGAATTCTTAATGAATTCTTCTTCTCAGTGAAGTTTTTCAAAGCTATACGAAATCCAATACATTATCATATGTGCATAGTATTAAATATTTCAAGTCTATTATTTTTAATGCCATGACTTCCTCCTAGTAGAAAGACATCTGTAAATGCAATGGTCCGGCTTCATCTGAATTAAATTGTAAAATTATATGTAACTTATAGGTGATTATTTTGTCTAATCCTTTGGATGAATTACAGGAGTTCCAAGGTGTATAAGATCAGATGAAAGAACAGAAAACTGCATCATCGCTGATATTCAAAGGGCTTTTCGGTGGTATCATGATGATGATATGGCTGGAGAGAAAAGTTTTCTTACAGGATCATCACCTTCAAATCAAGTATAACAAATAATGTCCAAATAAATTTTACATACATTACAATTGCAGTATTATGAATTAAAACTAGAAATAAAAAATAATGTTTTGCTACAGTTTATTATTCCTGACTGTTTCCCTTCAGAGAATCGAACGATGGTGGTTGTCCAACAAACAAGGTGGTGGACAATTCTGGATTGAATTTTTCAGCAATTTGGAGCACATGGGAAAGTTTTCTACCTCGGACCATGTTCAGCTGTAAGTTATTGCACAAAGTAATAGATGTAGATCTAGCTGATACACTGGTACATACATTTTTACACTAGGAGCTGTGTCATTTAATACTACCAACACATTTTGATGGATGAAATGTAGACTGCCTGTGGCAGTATCATTAAACATTTTGTGATAAAGAGAATGAGGCTACTAGCTCAAATTCAATGTCTCTGGATTAATTACTGAATTATTGTATTGTTTTTGTCCAATAAATGTAAATTGGTTAGGATCTACATACTTCTTTTAAGATTAGGTTAATGTCACATGCAGTTTTGCCCAATTTATACTACTTTTCATTCTTCTTTTAACAAGACATATTATGGTACATGTATAAGCTTTCCTGTCTCTTTTCTAGCTTTTATATGTCTCAGTCACACCATGAGCATTGCAAGGTTTAGAAACTCATCAGTTTAAGAATTAACTTTTTTTTTAAATGTAGCTTCAATAATGTAGCCTTTCCTCTCCCAATTATTCTTTTGGTGGAAAGAAATTTAAGATATAAAAAATTGGAGAGGGTTACATTATTGCAACTAATAAAATTGGGAATTAACTTTTAAACAAACATGAAATAATTCTTATTCATTTTGGGTGTGTTGCCTAAATGGCCCTATCCATAAATTGAAGGGATAGAAGGATGCCTCAAATCAATGTTGAGCATCTTCGGTAGGGAAACAATTTTTTAAAACTGCTGAATAAAAAAAACCCACTGCTTTTTCTCTTTCGCAACAAATACAGGGAATGTCTACGATTTTGCTTCACAAAACGTGTGCAGGATGATCTTAATAGGTGTGCTCAGGAGTGGAATCAACACAGAATTCGACACACAAAGTCTGCTGAATTGCCTGGTGGAAAACCAGACTTGATGTATTATCTTCCAGAGTTATACGGCAAGTAAAGAAACTATTATTATTAGTTATATTTTGGTTGGGGAGAAGTATCAATTTTGAACCAAGGATAAGTCTTTTAAAAACACTATTCTTGCCAGTTATAACACTGAATTCACTTTTTAAAAATTTGAACTAAAAAATCAAAGCAGGCATTTAAAAATGTTTTTGTAAGGTAGATTCTATATCTAAACATCATTATCAAGCATATAAAAGTGTTTATTTCCAAGCTTAATCCCCAGAGCTTTTTATATACAACTTATCCTAAGTTTAATTGCACATTAAATAAATGTGCCTCAGAGCTTTATAAGTACCAAAAACTGGCAAAATCTACAAACCAATGATAAAACTCATTTGGGAAGAGGGGATCTACAATCACAATGAAGTTTTTAATTTTTCAGGTACACATGATTTCAAAATGGAGATAGATATGGCTGATGTGGATGCAGCTGAAGAATTTTGCATTTATCAAAGTGCTTTTGGGTGTTTGCCAGAATTTGAAGAGGAATGTAAAAACATTATGTTTGAAAATTCGCTGTTGTTGCCAACAAATCATAGTGAAGCACTTGCATTGTATGAATGGCTCGTATCTTACTTTAATGCATGAACAAGATTGCTGATGAACACCATGTACAAATACATGTAATGATATGAAAAAAAGTTATACAATATCATTCTTTGTAAATTGAGCATACAAGTATGTTTTCAGAAAGTTGCATTCATTTAAATAAAATTATCAAAATAAACTTATTGGAATAAAGTTAACAAATTAAGGAAACTTATTTTTAATGTAGATGATGGAAGGTCAGTACAGGATGATTTAAATTTCCAAAATCAACTTAAAATTATTTACAATTGCTCTTGGCCTTTAAGTTTCCAGTTATGTACCAACTTATCTCCCCTGCATCTTTAGTCTAGTGTTCAACCACGTACATGTACTAATTAATTTGACAGCGAAGCCTACATGTACTTGACTGTCGTATCTTTCTCATTGCAAGTCTATATACAACCCCAAAGAAATCTTAACCCAGTCTGGGTCATGTACATATTAACCCTGAAGAGTATTAACTGTTTTATGTACATATCATGATCTAGTAAACAGTATAAATAAAGAAGAAGGTACAGTTTCCTTCAATATTTGCCCTAAAATTCAAAAGTTGTTTAAATCTTATAAAATTACACATATGCCATCTTGAACATGTGTGTATGTAAAATATCAAATTATACACTTTTATCTTGTTTCAAAAAATAATTATGACTTCAACACTTTGGCATATTTCTAAGATTTGGTCAAAAATGATAAAAAACTGCACATTTTCTCAGAGTTATTTGAAGACGAAAATGTGTCCGCAGCCATCGCTCACAGCGAAATTAGTATATATTATGATATCACATGATAAATTTATTATGCGAGTTTCATCGTGGGCAACAGCTGCGGACTTTTAAAAAACAGGGCCAAATACTGTGGTTTTATTAATATTCGTTGAATACCAATTTTCGTGGATTTCATTGTTAAATTGATCCACGAAATTAAATGTTCATTGAAGTGCAATTTCTATTAACATTTTGTATTGATAGGGTCATTGGCCATGAATATCTATAGGTATCCTTGAAACTGTGATTCTCGCTTTATCCACGAAAATTGATACCCTTGAATATCAATGAAACCACAGTATGACTGAAACTGTACCTAGTTCTTTGAAAGGAAGGGGAATATTGTGGAATTAAACCCTGGCATGAACCATGCATTTCAAGTCATTCTACAGGCCATCTTAGTTTAAGACCACACACACCGACTTTGTCAGATGACAATTTCCAATTAAGTTATTAAGATTTGAAAACAATTCAAAGACAGGTTGTCATAACAATGTCTCCTACTCTGAGATGTTCAGCAATTTATTTGGAATATTTGTTTACATTAGAAATAAGGCTTTCATCTTGGAAAACATGTTGTAATGTAAATAACTAAAGCCTAATTTTAAATTTCCTCTAAGTAGCCACTCACCTAGCCCCTAGGTAGTAGATATCTATGTCAATTGAACAATAAGCTAGCCTAGGTCCCTGCTTTGAAGTTGAAATATTTACATTTTACAGTGTCTTTGCCTGTGATAACACTACGTATCAGTTTTGTACCATACAGTCCAATAAAATCAAATGATCTAAACTTGTGGCGCAATGGGGTTTGCTTATTTATATTCAAATATTTAATCTACATTTGCTGAAAACTATTTAAGTATAAGTAATAAGGAATCATTCTTTCAATATTATGAGGTGATAATTTCGATCATGGCACGATCAAATCTATTGATTTGAGAACTGCAACTCATTCTTATGAAATGGTAAAGGTTGAAAATGGAATATTTCTAAAATTGCATTATATGTTCATCAATACAATTTTTTCAAAGAAGAAATATTTGGGCTTAAAAGTTTAAAAATTTTATTGTTCAATGCAATATTATTGGCACCCATTAATGTAAAAATGCTCCTGTTTCTCAGTACATATGAATCTTAAAAATTGTAACAAAATAAATCATATTGAAAATTATACATGCAATTTAAAATGTTTGCTACATCATTCAACTGAGTAAGAATTTTGCTCCCCTCTCTAAGTGCAAATTAACATTTGCAAAAATACAAACAAACAAAAAAAATGATCACAAACTAAAAATAAAATTAAGGCCCATTGACATTCCCTAGCTTTTATCTAAACAAATTAACTTTATCATTTTAGTGACTGTCAATTAAAGGCCCAGCAAATACCATAAAATCACAAGTACAAAGGTGCCATTAAAATTTCCATGTAACAATTCATGCAAATAGTAAGCTTCCTTATGTAAATAAGTAAATTTTTTTACTTATATTTATACACTGCTTTCTCTTTATAAATCTACCGGTAAATACAAATTCAATTATACTTGCATGCATGCATGCACTAGCGTGCTCTTATATTGTTAGTATCTTAACTCTAATCTGTGAATTATACATGGGAATATATATCACCCAACATCTCTTAATGATCTGTAAATAAACATCCCAAATCTAGTGCATTGTCCATGACTTCTTTGAATGCATTGTATGTTTCGGTGACAGGAATGCTCAAAGTGTTGAAGCATGTGTTTGCGTAAGGGGTAGCAAAAACACTGAAGTTTTCATCTGCTTCTGGATGACGAAACTTCAATTTCAGTGGTGGAGAAAACCCTATTAAAGGGGGGACCGAATCCAAACCAGTTACAAATACCAAGATGGATTTGAATTTGTCAGGTGTATCTACAAAATAAAAAAAATACATGCAGCTACAAAGACAGAAATCATAACTTTTTTTCTTCTTTTTTTAAATTTTCATACCTATAATGGTACATATAAGCAATGTGAGATTTATATTTACTGATATAATTTACGTCATGTCTAATTTCAAAGCTCTGTTGATTTGGCATTGAGACTACTGACTCACAGATTTAGAGTTTGTTTATACATGTATGAACTGATAAATGCTTTTGAAAGTCATGTTTGTAATTTAATACATGTTTATATGTTGCATTTTTTTCAGTAATTTTTCAATTTCATACATACATGTATATGCATATCTTAAAAGATTAAATAAGTTCATGACAATTTGAAAATATTTTCACAAAGGTGTTGATCGAGGACCCTTAATTATTAATTAATAATTCACATTTATGCATACAATCTCGCACAAAAAGTCTGAATTGTAAGATAATAGATACCAGATACCTTCTATTTCAAGTAAATAATCTCTCCAGTAAGTCTGTATTCTTAATTCATTAATATATTTGTTACTGCCTTCCTCAGAAAATTCAACAACAAACATGTTGTCCATTTCCACCGCATCAACAACAAGATCACTTTTATGGACAAAGAGCCCTCTCATGGCATCAGGATAATTTCTGATCCTGTCAAGTACACCAAGGCATTTTAGACCTTTAGTGAACCTGTAAAACAAGTTTTTGTGGACATTATAAGTTTATGTTTCATTTCTGATAAATTTTCTGTAATTGACGAAAGATACGATACAACTAATCCTTGGTTTATCTAGACCATTAATTTTACATTGATTATTGGTGAGAAAAAATTATGCAAAAACTACTAGTATACAGTCATATATTTTAAATATCTTTTTAATCTATAGTATGCAGTGGGACTTTTTTGGAGACCTACAATTACACTTTGCACACATAATAAAGTTAAATTTTTAATTGGTTAAAATAAGAATGGAGTGTAGTAGCACTAACATATGCTCTTAATTAAGAGTTGTCTACAAGTAATCATTTACTTGAGTTATCACATCGGCAGTACCAGAAAGGTAAATTGGTATGTTTTTTCCAATCTATTTAACACAATCTCATTATTTATCCTAATAATGTAAACAACTAAAACCTAATTTTCCTATATAAAATTTACTTCACAAATCTAATAAAATTCACATTCCCACTCCATTCAAAACTATTCAATTTGTCATTTACAACTACATGTATCAATGATTCTTGTTAAGGTCAGACACGTTCCTCGAGCATCTTTTTGTATATTCTCCTCTTAATAAAGAATTCCAACAAAATTATTATTATTATTTATAATCATTTTTATAATGATTAAAATTTTATTTTTTGATATGTACATGCCTAAGATGGCCGAGTGGTTAGAGCGGTGGCCACTCACTGCTAGGAGAGTAGATTCCATAGGTCTTTAGTTCAAGCCCCGGCCGAGGTGGAGCTCCAACATAGTGAATTTTCCCTATATGCCAAATATTTTTGTATCAGCAATTCAAGTGTATTTTCAAGAAGATTGTATAGGAAATTGCATACTCTAGCATCTTGCAGAAATGCCTTATTCAGGTAAGGTATACTTTTTGTAAGAAAAGTTGTCAAAGTAGTAGTAAATCAATTACATATTCCTGGAAAAAATATAAAATTGAGGAACGTGTCGTCTGACCTTAAAGCACTGCTTTTATGAGATTCAATAACTTGAGTATTCTATTTTTGATATTTCCTGATTTTCACCTTGCACAGGTGAGTTACAAAGCTATTCAACATTATGTCAACTCACTGTTTAAGTGACTTCTCAATCCTTGTGACAGCAATGTGTCTACATAAAGCATGCACAAGCTCATTTTTCTTTTTTGGTACTGCCAATGGAAGAGCACCAATATAATCCAAAAGGGGTCTCATTGGATCCACAGCATCAAAAAAAGACGAAATATCTGTAGATATTTCAATCTGAAACAAAGAAAAAATCTGTAAGAAACATATATACTCCCCCTACTCCTAATTAGTAATATTGAAGTTAAAAGGGTCAATATTTTCACAAGCTATTGAACAGACATGCTATAAGGGGTTTTTTTCTACAGAAAATTAGCAGACAATATCTTAAAATTCCTTATAATGTCCAGAATATAGTATGAACATTGACATTGTGACCTCAAATTAAGTAGGAATCTCCTACTCCTCTGGGGATACATGTACCTTAGTACCAAGATTGATGGCTGTCCAGCAAATGGTTTTTAAGACAGGATATTAATTGATAAATTAACCAATCAACCTGCATATATATACTGACCAAAAGACCAACAGGTGCAAAATATTATACACCTTTTTATCAAATGGGGCATAAAATATAATAATATTATACATGTAATCATTTGGCTTTCATCTATTAAAAATACCTTCTGAACTTGTTGTTTATATTCATCATCAACAATGTCATCAATGGTAGGGTCTGCTGAATCAGGACCATAGGCTAAAAGCCCAAACAAAAACTCTGACATAAAGGTGGGTGCTGGTCCACCATGAACCAAGCAATAGGCTATTATTTTCCCATATGTTTCATAATCACCATTCTCTTCAGCTTAAATAAGAAAAATGAAAGAAATAAGAAGTCCAGTGGCCGCATTGATCACCTGAGCAGCACAAGTAATATGGTTACAATTGAAACAAAACACTCAGTTGCCTCAGCAAGTCATTTTTAACAAGAGGCCAAGAGGCCATGCTCACCTGAGCAACAATTTCCAACTACCTGTACTCTTGAAATCTTTGGGAAAATCTTTAAAAATCTTCTAATTAAAAACCATACCTGCATGGTATTTGGCCAAGAAAGTTAGAACTTATGTGGAAGCATTCTTATGTAGTGTAGATTCTAAACTGTTGAAATCAAACTTGAATCTACACTCCCTGAAGATGATTACACATAAGTAATGATAAGTTTCAACATTCCTGGCCAAATGGTCTTCAGAAGATTTTATAAAATTTCAAAGAAAATATCATTTACTAATTATCTCCCCATATAAGAGGACATGGTCCTTATTTTAAAAAATTGAACCCCCTTCACAAGGATGCTTTGTGTTAGGTTTGGTTGAAATTGGTCATGGTTTTTGAAAGGAAGTAAAAAAATTTTAAAAATTTATACAGACAAACAACAGATAAAATATGACTATAATCAAAAGCTCACTTGAGCTTTCAGCGCAGGTGAGCTAAAAATGAAATATCAAAATTAAATTACCTAGCAGGTTTTGCAAAAGCATCTTTCTTCTGGACTCGCCTTCGAAAATAGAAGACTCTGACACTGCTTGTATTATAATTCTCATAAATTCCCTTGATGGACCCCCATCATCAATTCCCTTTTCCCCTGAGAATCGTACAAATAATGGATGTTCAGCCATGAATTTTTCTCTTTTAAATGATTCTTTTGTGCCCAATACATTGTTTCTATCTACGTTAATCACATTTTTTTTCCCATCAGTTTTTATATTCTCTCTGAGTTGTCTAAGAATTTCTTCAGCTGTTACATTCCTGAAATAGAATACAGAAAAATAGACCAGTTTTTCAATGTCACAAATACCTGTCATGTGTGAATATTAATTAACATGTATCCAAATAAAGTACATGTACCTCACCATCAATATTTTTGTAAAATTGAGAATTGCTGTATTTAAAGACTTGTGTGCACTGCTAAAGATCATAAAATAAATTTTTATGATATTTATTAGTTAAAGGGTTATCTCATGTTGAAATGGTATGGAATATGTTAAAGCCCCTAATGATAAACAAGTATTCTAAGAGTATTGCTACATGTACATAGGTAGAACCATTACTTAGGCAGCCAATTATTAATATTCAGTGGTGTTGGAAGCAAATTGAAAGTGGGGGGGGGGCGCTAAACTTATCAGCAATCTTGACAAGCAACAAAAAAAACCCCACAGGATTATGGTTATGTATATATAAAAAGAATTAAAAAAAAAAACCCTGATATTTTGAAAATGCTACATTTTTCAGGTCTATGCTGAGATGGAACCATGGAACCTGAAAATGACAATATTAAGTTAGTATTTACCGGTATGACAGGTCTACTTACGTATTACTCTGGGGTAAAACATTATCAGTGGCATCTCTTTTGAAAATGACCTAAAAAAAAACAAAAACCAATGTAATACTCATTATTAAAAACATTATTAATTAATGATTGGTTTAGTGCATATATATAAATGTAGCAATTCAGCTATAGTATCTTGAAATTATTATTTCATTTATAAATTAATTACTGTTGGGGTTCCTGAATCAGATGGTACATGTATTTCTGGTAAACTTTTGCAATCCAGTTCTTCTGTCTGTAAAAATTGAACACATATCAAATAATGTAATAAACTCATAATTTAATAATAATAATGAGCAAACGATGACATATCAAACTGGAAAGATCAATATATTAATATGGATATAGTAGATGCAAAATTAAAATCAACAATGAAAAATTAATAAGCTACAATATAATTTCTAAGAACTGGGTACGATAAACAGCAAAATCGGCCCTGTTTTCAAAGTTAATGAAATTTTAAGTGAAATATTTGGGGAATTAACCAGTTTCAAAACAGTTTGATTTTTGAAAATATCTTCTACGGTTTTCATATAAAAGTTATCTAAACATATCATTGTTTATAGCTATTCAGTTAACCAATAATGTCATGACATCATGAAATGTATTGAAAACGTTCTTCAAATAATAATTACTGAAAGGATGTGCTGGTATAATGTAAAAAAGACATATTTTATCCATTACTTCTTTGCCTTTTGCAGTAAGAAATTAATTTTGTTTCATGTTATATAATTTTATACATTATCATCATAATAGTTTGCATTCTCTCACCAGAGGTCGTGTTACGCAAGTTTCGGTTGCACCCCTGTCAACGCTCAATGTACAAGATTAACGTACAGAGACGATGGGCAAACTGTATTTAAAATCAATGTACCGGGTAGTTGATTTTTTTTTTTTTATCTAAAAGCATGATAATAAACAAATCAATTTAAATGTTTGATGCATATGAACATCTTGCTTTCAAAGTTACTGTAAGAGCTTTTTAGTTGAGGTAAAAATTAAAAACTGCACGATTACATTATCTATAGTTTGACGGATTTTTGAAAAATTGAAAGGGTATTTTTTCCCACTCCAGATTTATCGGTGATTATATAGAAATCAGCAACACTGTCAACTCCTATAATCTTATATAAACTTGCCCACAATGCACATAGCAATATGATCACTATTATTTTTTCTTGTGAAAATAGTTTTTTTAGTTGATTTAATTACTTCAACAGGATTGCAAACATTCAATGTCTGATTTACTAGTATAAATATCTGATAACGTTGTACCAAATATAAAGATGACTACACAAATATCGTGTCTTGAATCTGACTTCTGATTTGATAATAAAGCGGTTTTGAAATTTTAAATGTGTCTACAAACTCTCTCTCTCAGCTACTTTATGACGTCATTTGTTTACACTTGTTACGTCATTTATGTAGAGTACAAGGGCACACAGATAACTTCATGTTCATTAAATAGCAATTAAATTATAAGAAATGTTGAGGTTTTTTAAATAATATTTCTTCTTGTATCCATCATGACATCAATATAATTGTATATTTGTTTTTACTACAAAACAATGTTGACCATTTTATCTGCAATACACGGTATGTAATTGTGAGTAATTTAAATACATTGTTTCTAAGGACTAATAAACTAATAAAAATACTCCAATTTCTTCATGGAACAGTTTTATTTTTCTTAAATTTAAATCATTTGTCAACTTAAGTCGATTTTTACTTTTAAGTATTTATTTAGGCGTTGTCATATTAAAGAAACTCATCTTACGTTTTAGCTGATCAATGAAAACATCTATTTTTGTTCATCTTGAAAATAGAAAATAACAAAAAACGAAAGTGGCCACAATCTTGTACATAATTTTTTCCGTTTTTATGTTAATAAGCAGTCTAAAATTGTCCTATTCTGAAATTTTGGTACATGTACTCAGATGCAGCCTTATAGAAATATCAAATCAAACATTACAAAAACCCATATATGTTACAAAATCCGTAAACAAGGTCCGGTTTCGGATTTTACAATTACCAAACGCACGTGAATTTTAGCAAACAAAAGTTATTTTCATACATTAGATGTCCTAAATGAATTATTCCGGCGAACATATTAAAGATATCAATGGCATGTGTTTGATTTTTCACATTTCAACAGGGCCGATATGTTATACTTAGCGTACCCAGTTCTTTCAGAAAATGTTCTTTATCAACTTAAATGCCAGCTAGTAGCTGAAAATATTTACCGTATGTTAATTGTGTCTGTAAAATATTCTTTTAATAAATATTTCTTACCGTTGGGGTTCTTAAATCTGCCTCATGAGAACATTGGGGCTGATCCAATTCTTCAACCTGTAAGTTAATACACAAATTAAAATTTTAGTGACGACCTAATAAAATATAATACATGTGAGATGATTCAAATGTAAGAAATGCTCAGATATTAATTGTGGGAGGTGCATTCATGTATAAAAGCATGTAATTATATATGTGATGAGGAATGATTGACTAAATGACTCTGATTAGTGATGCTTCTTTTTAACACATTTATTTTGCATTATTTGCATGACATTTCAAAATATTTCTAATAAAATAACTAATTTTCACCACATACATACAAGTTGCATAGGTATATAAATCTTAAAGCTGCTTGCTCCGATTTATGTCAAATTTTGTGCACGCTTTTAAACGATGTTTATGCTAAGTATGTGTACAATAATAGGCATTACAGTAGTTTTCCTGGCCAAATTTCAATAAAAAAGAAAATATGTACAAAATTTGTTAACATAAAAGGGTATCACATTATTTCGCCTCATGTTTCAATTCGCCCCTGACGTCGAGACGTACGGGTATGGTTGTATTACGACTTTGACATCGCTATAAGTAAAGGTTGTAATGTTCCGGCAAATTAAAATTATTTTTAACCTGTTTATTTTGTTTGCTAATATTTCTGAAGTTTGCTTTGTTTACAAGTTTCTGAAGTTTGCTTTGTTTATAAGTTTGCATACCATGCGGGTTGAATAATTACCCAATCATTCGGATGACGTAACCAAACAGTTCCCTTTTCTAAACATTCCCATGATGCATTTTGGTTTGTTTATTCGTTTTCCCAAACAGAATTTATTTCATTTACACTGTACTTTGAATATTTTTAACTTTTAAAGGAGACCGATTCTGCTGGTTTAAATAGGAGAAAGTCTATAACTTTCTAAGATAATTGCTTTGTATGGAAAATTATTTGATACTGTGATAACCAAATAATCGGACCAATCAGCTTTAAGTGCTATGTAAGCATATGTTCAGGACATATCTTTATAAAATTTAAGTTTTACCCCAATAAGTGCTTTAGGTTTGCATATTGTACTCTAGCTTGCTCCATAAGTTTAATCTAATCCAAAATGGTTAACCTGGTTATTTATTAAGAAAATATTGGATAAAAATGGCTCATTATCTAAATCATGATTGACTTATTCTATGAAACTTAAGATGCATCAGCGTCTATAATCTAGCTCTGATCTATGTATGGCGTACTAAGGTATGGAAATAGTCTAGCTCCAAAAAATTAAACTGTGCTGATACCAAATGCCCAGTGTACTTCGCATCATCACGTTATCCGCCCCTAAGCTATGTTCGATAACTCTAAAATATCTGGAAATTGTTTGTTCATACAATAAATTTTGTTTTTATATGGAAAAACTTGCATGTTTTATATACCTACACAGTCAACAAAGCCATGGCTCAGTGGTATCGCAGAGGACATGACTCACTAAATATCCACAATATAAAGATTGTGCATGGGTAAATCAAGCCTTCTATGCATCATGTAAACTTTTAACCTTTATTCTCTGCCAATGAACCTTTTGTATTTTTAATGGTATATCCAACCTAGAAAATTTGTTATATTAAGTTTGTAAAATGTCTGGATACAACAAATACATTTCTTTCTATTTTATCATACATAACATATGAAGGATAAATAACAGTTTTATTAAAGATGATCAACATACTTTAATTAGGGCTGAGGAGCGGACAACCTTAAGCTCCCCAAAATTAATTAAGTTGAGCTACAAGAGTTATTTAAACAAAATTACCGGCATTTACATCTAAGGAGGTTGGATGGTCAAATAATTCAAACAATTTGATCAATTTAAACATTTTGATTGTGATTTTTCTATTAAATTAACTTGCTATTAAAATTTAGTAAAGAATTATTATAAGCTTTAAATTTGAATATTTTCCTGTATTTTTGTATTATACATAAAAAGTGTTTCTTTTCCTGGAGGTTAGAATTCTGAATATATGGTTTTAAAATGGTGATGTCCATCCAACTCTTTAGAAGTATATACCGGTTTTGTCAATGATAATGTTCTTCAGTAAAACACACCTTTTTGTCTCGAACGTCACCAGATGGTTTCCTTTTCTTGGACTTTTTCAGAACAAGTTTTGGCAGTGGTTCAAAGTCATCATCACTTGCATCCTATATTAATATTAGTTAATTTATAACTTTTCATTCCATATTTAAATTAAATAATTAAGATCAATTAAGTCTTGTGGTGAATTTTTGTTCAGACCTAGGAATTTATGCATATGCATAAAATTAAACACTTTTCTAGATGTTAAAGTACTTATATTTATAGGAGTGACTTTCAAATGACATTGGTAGAAAATCAAGGCTGATTACACCAAACTTTTTTATGCCAAAATATTATACATTGTCTTAAGGTTCCTCCACACCCTGTGACCAGTACTTTTTTGCAAGTACATCACAACATAGCAAATTCAAAGTATTGTTCTGGCTAAAATATTGATCAATTTGAGTGTCTTACTTTGTAGCTCAGTATGTAAGTCATCTGACTGCCAATCTGCAGGTACTGGGTTCAAGTCCAGCAGGAGCTTTTTAATAAATATTTTAGCTTTTTTTTAGTTGACTTGCACTAAGTTTTTCAATTTCACATTTTTCACAACAAAAAAAAAATAAATGATTTTTTTCTTTTATTTTCAAGTTGTATGCATAAAGGAATATTATATCTTTCCATTTTACAAACCGGTATATTTGTTTTGATAACATTTATCAAGTTGTGTGAAGGAACCTTAATTTATGACCTGCATTTAAAAAATCAAAAATCTGGCAACAAAAAATGGTGAACGCAAGAAATATATGACAAGAATCCATTCTTAAGGAATAAAGGTAAAAACAAGAGGCCCAGGGGCCACATCGCTCACCTGAGCAACAATATAGCCTTAACTCTGATCAAATTAGCATTACAGTATCAAAATCAAAATATCTTAACAACTAAGTAGAGTAGATCTTGCTCAATTTTTTTTTAAATCTGCCAATTTTTATCCACATATTTATGTGGTAAATACCAAGCCCCTTTTGTAGTTGTACATGTAAGAAGATTTTTCTCTATTCCTATATAATCCCCCCTCCACTTGTGGTCCAACTTTTCTCTAGGGAATCATGGTTTGGTCAAACTTTAATCTGCACAACCTGTGCTTACAAACAAGTTACTGCTTTTTGGACTGAAAACTTTCCCAGAATATTTTTTTTAAAGATTTTCTCCATAAATTCCTATGTAAAAATTTATCCCACCGTACCATTATGGCCTCGTCCTACCCCTGCGGACCATGATTTAAACAAACTTGAATCTACACTATTTGAGGATGCCTCCACACAAATTTGAGCTTTTCTGGCCTTATAGGTTTTTTCTTAATGAAGATTTTTAAAGATTTTCTCTATATATTCCTATTTAAAAATTAAGCCCTCCCCCCTTGTGACCCCACCCTACCTTTGGTGACCATGATTTGAACAAACTTGAATCTACACTACCTGAGGATGCTTCCATACAAGTTACAGCTTTTCTGGCCTAATAGTTTTTGAGAAGAAGATTTTTGAAAAATGCCAACAAATTTTCAATCATTTTAAATTATCTCCCCTTTAAAGAGGATGTGGCCCTTCATTTCAATGAATCCCCTTCACCCAGTGATGTTTTGTGCCTAGTTTGGTTGAAATTTGCCTGGTGGTTCTGGAGAAGAAGATGAAAATGTGAAAAGTTTACAACAACAATGCCAACACCAACGACAGACAATTGACAAATTTTGATCAGAAAAGCTCACTTGAGCTTTCAGCGCAGGTCAAACAAACTGCACAACACATTTGCATGGCTAGAGAGTCAATTTGCACATGTTGCATTAAAATTAAATAGCTGAACAAATTATATGCTACCTGAACTTTTTCATCATTTTCTTTACTGAATTTGATTTTCTTCTGAGGTTCTCCCTGAATAAGAAATAACTTAAATGGTAGAAAAAATTGAAAAACTTGTCATTGGGATTTGACCTTAGCTGCAGGTATGTAGCTCCTGGTCTAAAAAAGATTTGGATTGACGACCTAGGAGCTACGGTGCCTCCCATAGTAAAAAACTGCAATTTACGGCGCACGAAAAAACAGACCTGCAGCTAAATTTGACCTATCAAAAAGTTAATTTCATAAGGACATGTTCGCCCACTTTCATCATTTTATATTTAAAAATCATAAATAACTAAATGCGTCTCTAAATTCACTTACTGTTGATTTTTCACTGATGATAGGATCTTCATCCCCTATTGATTTACATGAAGTATATAGGTACAATCTTATTGGGTATGTTCGGATTTCACTGTAATAGCCTTCCAAGGTGAAGGGGTCTCCATTACTCAAAACGTCTTTTATCTTTGCACCAGCATAATTTCCAATGTAATACATGTAATCTGTTAAAGGCCCTTGATTCTTATTTTCCCCATCAGGAAAATACAGCTCCAAAATTTTTTCGAGCATTTCTGGTAACGTTGTGTTTTTCTCTATGTCAATTACTTCCTTTCCTCCAGTAACCCTTGAATATACTGAATTTTTTCGTTTTTTATTCATCCAGCCTACATGTACCCGTCTGCTGGTTGAAACCCTTGATCTTGCCGATTGTCTCTTTTGGAAAGTTCTACGAGAACTCAATTCTCGTAATTTAATTAGTGTAGGAGAGTCTGGCACTACAATAACAATTCAAAATAGTTACAATAACTTAATACAGCATTGATCTAAGCAAATAACAAGAATAAAGTACAAGGTTCATTTCTAATTATATTAATTCCCACACACTCACACGTAGTCACACATACACACACACATATATATTTATATATCACATCTTCTCATTATACAAGAGTGAGTTATAGTTCTGCAAAAATAAAGATTTAAGTTTTAAATGCTTGAGTATAATATCTAACATCTATATATATACGTACATTTCATAACTGTTCGGCAACGGTTTCTAAGGCGCGCCCTATCCCCAAAATTTACAACTCCCAGCTTTTCAAACTCGGCATCAGTCAGGTTTACTACTTCCTTAGGCCCAACCTGAAAATCCAAAACAATTTCATGAAATTTCCACATTAATTTTTGTCTGAACAGACACATAAAAATAAGAGCATCCTCCACGTTACTTTACTTCATCTTTGAAAAAAGAGTTATTTACACTGACATACATTAATTAATATCAAATTGTCTGCATTTTATAAAATTTGTCAAAAAGTTTAATAACATCCACAAGTATCCAGAATATTTAAATGTACAATATTTTATTCACTTTCTAGTCTTCTTGTGTCATTTACTTCAAAAAAGATATATTTATGTTAAATTATGACTTATCAACTCAATATAATACTAACAGTGTATGAACATTTACTTGCAATTGACAATTTCAAGAGAAATGTAAAATGTTTATCATTATTAATATAGGAACAGATCTGAATCACATGATCACCTTTTTAAATAATTACTTTTGATAACTGTGTCACCTTAAAATTTGATCACTTTGTTGTATATTACTGCAATTCCTATAAAAAGCATTCTGAGAGCATTACATTAATTAAAGCAAATGTCTCCTAGTGCACTCCGAACCCGAATCATAAAAAATTCTGTACACATGTTTTAAATTACCATAATTATTAATGATCAAATGAAACTAAAGCATAAACTTATATGCATTACAAAGATTTTTCTATAAATTCTTTTGATTATACCTTTTAACTTGAAGATCAATTACAAGGTCATGAATGATTGAAGAAGAAAGATTGGAAATATACAGCCTAGGTCATTTCTATATCTTTTACAGTAAAAACAGTTAATATGCCTTAAGGGACATTTAATTGGATTGAAATTACAGATAGGATTCTAAGGAAGTTAACTTTCAACCCACTTCGATCAGCTTTTTGAATTGATTATTATTTAGTAAAATTTTAATTAATGTGATTGAGAAATATATCAATGACATATATATCAGTTAAGTTAAATAGAATATATGCAAAAATTACAGTTATTGCAATATAGGCCTATAAAGTTCAAAATCATCCGATTTTAGGTTGCAATGTTGAGTTAAATCTTTTTCCTTGCCATGAAGGCACATAGGGCCATGCAGTGATTATCCCGTGGTGCTAAGCGGATGAGAGTAATTGACTCCCCCCTGCATGGGACACCAGTCCATCGCAGGTACATGTAAATTACCTCCAGAGTAATTCAATACCTAATTTCAGCTGGGTGGACGAGACAATGTAGATAAAGTGCCTTGTCTAAGTGCACAACATCAAGTGACCACAGTGGGGTTTGAACCAGCAACCTTTCGATTACTGGACTAATGCCCATGACCTGGTGACTGAGCCATATGCTCTTGAGATTGCCATACAATCTACCAATTTCAATAAATTTTATCAAAACTTTGGTCATTTATCTAATGATATCAAATTAATTTTCTTGTAAGTTGCTCTGTAAAGATTTGATTGTACATATTATCTATATACAGAACTATAATATTTATATTGATATGCTGTCGAAAAAAGCTATAAAGTTGAGTGAAATTAAATCCATAACTATATATAATTTCATTTACACAAATGGGTATATTTATTCTTATTTATTATATTACGTTGCAAAGTAAAGTATTAAATCTGAAATCTAATTATTTATCTTCCCGATAAAACAATTCTGTCTGCATTAGCTATACTGATTTGCAGCTATGTCTATGAGAATAACAATCAACTTATAACAACCGGAACCAAAATGAATTTCAATTAGTTAATCCAATATATGTAAAAAAAAAAATTCTCACACATCCGTTTCATATTGTACTGTTCAGCTGCCCATTTCATTGCCACGCAATCTCAATGTGTTTTGACTGTAACATATGGAAATGATGTGAGCTATATACCAATCTTGCCAGTTAATGTTTAACTAAAGTCTACCCTGTTTAATGATTGATGACATGTATTCGCATATGACAGGGGAAATTCGGATTGAAAGTTGGCTTATTTACTATTTACAGTTGTTTTTAGAGTGATTTTAAACAAATAAAGTATGGATAATATACTATTTCATATTTTTTTATTTTTCCAAGAAAATTATACCGTGAAATGGAGGGGGGGGATGCCTAACGTACGGTTAGGCCTAGTCATTATTGTTACTAAACTGAGGCTGTCTGAGCACTAAAGTCTGTCCAATGTTATTGCTTCCATCACTTTTTGATGATTTTTGATAAAAATACACACACCTGTTAAAGAAATACAGTTGAAATCGATAAAAGGGAAAATATCTAAGATATCTTCATTGACACATAATCATTTTTCACTCATAAAAGTTAACAGGAACTGTACTGTCAGTGAGGCTGTCTGAGCAGTATAATTTAAGCAAATGGGAATGGGGCAAACTTTTGGCCCCAGCGAAGGCTTATAAATTATGTTTCATTATGTTAGAGATTTGATCGGAAAGCGATATAAAATTTCAATTAACGTTAGGCCTATATAAAGTTTTAGCTTTCTTACACATGTAAGCATCCCCCTTATGAGCGGACCACGCTCCCTCATCAAATACAAATAGTTCAATGACTGGACAGACTTAAAAATTGTCAGTAAAATTTGCACACATTTTGCCTATAACAATTATACATTTAACCGGCTTTATTACCTTGTGGTCCTCGAATAGCCCTTTAAGATTCCCAAGACCAATCTCATCCAGAATTTCATCCATTATATGGTTAAGCATGCGCAGTCTTATATTTCCGGACACGACTTCCTACTAGACTGTGAAACTTGCAAAGTTGCGTTAGCGCGACGGCGTGTTGTGCAAAGTTGTGTTAGCGCGACGGCGTGTTGTGCAAAGTTGTGTTAGCGCGACGGCGTGTTGTGTGTTAGCGCGACGGCGTGTAATGCAAAGTTGTGTTAGCGCGACGGCGTGTTGTGTGTTAGCGCGACGGCGTGTTGTGCAAAGTTGCGTTAGCGCGACGGCGTGTTGTGTGTTAGCGCGACGGCGCGTTGTGCAAAGTTGCGTTAGCGCGACGGCGTGTTGTGTGTTAGCGCGACGGCGTGTTGTGCAAAGTTGCGTTAGCGCGACGGCGTGTTGTGTGTTAGCGCGATGTCTCGTTTATCTGAACGCGATGTCGCGCTAACGCAGATGGCCCTATCCGGACACCATATTTTGAGAATATAATCCGAACACTTATACTTCCGCTCGAAATTTCACAGGAACTGAACAAATCTCGGTGAAGTCTCGTGAACTTTCATTCGAGCACCTCTGGATTTATTACATGCTTAGCAACGATAAAAAAAACATTCCGAACACATTCGCAGGGGTGAACAAGGCTCGTGTCCTGTTTTTGTTTACATAGGTTCAAATTACCAGTAAAAAAACTTTTTCAAGCTGATTTGTTTATCTTTTTATTCATTTTTAGCATTTATAGACAGTTCTTTACGTTTAAATCATTCATTTTAGATCTATTACTGGAATTTTTTCAACATTTAAAATGTTAACAAACGCTTTGTTTTCAAAGCAAAGAATTTCAAGCTCTTTAGCTCGCTTATAACAAAATGAATGACACTCAAATTATGGTTGCCTATTAAAAATGCCTTATTGGAGCAGTGTTAATATGAAAATTGGAAAAATGATTTTTGACCTTTTTAAGAGGAATGGAACATATGTCTTTATTAATGTGGATTAAAGTACATTATAATTAAAATACTTTCACCGAATTAGAATTTCCAAATTTCACAATATTTTACCGTTTACGTTGTAAAATTTTTTGGAAAGGTAAACATTTTAAAATCCCAAGCGGGATTTGAACGCATGATCCATGAATTTTTAGAGAAACCTTTAACTAACTGCGCTACGCTAATAGGGTTAGACGACACGTTCCTTAAATTTATATAAAAACTTTTTCCGGGAATTTGTTATTGACTTACTACTACTTAAAAAAATTAGAGTACTTTACCAGGCATTTGTGTGAGGTACTAGAGTATGCGTTTTTTTATGTAATCTAATTGAAATGACAAATTTATTTCCAATCGTAGAAGGGTACAGAGAGGGCATAATTAGATATGATTTTTGGAACCAATTTCGATTAAAATTAGAATTTCTTTAATTGGAACTCTTTATCACTAGGAGATACAAAAAGGGTGCTCGATCAACGTGTCATCTGACCTTAAATGACAATTTTGGAAAAAAAAATATTTTTATAATAACGCTTGTTTGTATTGATAGTGCGTCAAAGCATGAAGGTTTCCCATACCATCTTAAACCACATTTCTCTGAATGGCAATTAAAAGTCGACTGTTGTGGACATAAGTCAATAGTTGGATGTGGTAGAATGTGAACAAATATAATTCTAGTATTGATGTATGTGTGCATGTTTTATAAAATATATTTGTAGATAAACTAACGCTCTCTTAATCGTTATGACATTTTCTTCCTAAGGAATTTTATTCATAGATATACGGTTTTATTGTATTAAAGACACAAACAAAAATATCATTGCACGGTTCATTTTGAACTGGTAAGCATTTCTTTTAAATTTGATAAGTGATCTATAACTCGACATGAGTTTTCATGTACACTATTGATGTTCAGTTCCATAGCAGAGGATCAGTGTATTTTTGTGTAAATATTGCTCCCCTTTATCTTTTAATGGTTTTGTCGATGGAGTCACCATAAGCGGAAATGACGTAAAGAGCAGAGCTACGGGCGTACCATTTCAATCATATTTTTTTTTAATATTCTCAATCTCGTTTCAAAATTGTAAAAATAATACTCTATATATAAAGTAATGTTACTGCAAAGAAAAAAAGTGGGGAGAAAATAACATTACAATCATCTTGAGTAGCTTTCACCAAACTTTCTAAACCAGATTTACAAAACAATATAAAAGTAAATATTGCATTAACGTTGTATATTGTGTTTTTAATATTGATTCCCTTAACAGAAAACGAACATAAAACACCTCAATGTTGTGTTTATTAACAAACAAGACGTTACCTAATATTTCTTGATTTTATTAAGCATTCTTCAATCGTTTTAGGAAACAGACATAAGACATATCCTGAGTTTCTACGATGTACATAAGAAGGACTGAATTCCTCTCCAATAAGTAGTGCTTCAGCAAATCAAAGATATGTGCCACCAACAGAGTAAGTCAAAATTGCATCTATAGCTGTATAGAATATACATGCTGGAAACTACTAGCCTTGCAAATTTGAAATAACATATCGTTGAATTTAATATAAATAATAATGGAGCCAATTTATTCCATTATTATTTATTGGCTCTTAAAAAAAATAATATTACTTTACCTAAGATTAAATCACCGATACAACAATGGAATAGACGAATACTCACGCCAATTGGCCGAGTGACAATTGTTAAAACTTTTATTTTGCCAAAACTTAACCATTTATTTATTTCTCTTCCCTCACCAAAATGTGAAAAAATAACTTTACTTTGTAAAGATTTATTTGAATTTATATGGAAATCAAAATGTGATAAAGTAAAAAGAGTTGTTGTATCTCAAGATTACTTATCTGGGGGCTTAAAAATGGTTAATGTAGACTTTTTCATCAAGTCATTAAAATGTTCTTGGATTAAGAAACCAAAACCAAAAACAACAAGCCATGGTTAGATATATTCTTAACAATTAATGGTAGAGACGTTGTAAATGAAATATTTGATTTTGGTGATGCATATATCTCAGATATTTTGATACCTAAAAATAATGATTTTTGGAATGATGTTTTTACCTCATGGCTATATGTCATGAAGAATACTGAAAATGAATTGTATGCAAAAAACAATTTCTCAAATGTTCCAGTATGGTTTAATTCCAATATAAGGATTAATAACAACAGTGTTTTCTACAAAAAATGGTATCAAAATGGTGTTAAAAATGTTGGTGATTTTTTATCAAACGAAGGTAATTTTTTAACGAAAAACATGTTTCAGCAAAAGTTCAATATCTCAAGAATATGTATAATGCAATACAATAGTATTACTACTGCTATTTCCAGTTTTTTGAAATGTATGTCATTGAACAAAAATGTTGTTGAAAGTAGATGTGGTCCATATCTATCTTTTTATTTTGAAAATATTTTACTAAATGAGAAATGTACAAAAGTGATTTATAATTGTATAAACAAGAACAATGCAATAACAAATGGAATGAAGAGTTGTCTCCACATGGACTTGATAATATATGTATACAAGATGTGTTTAGAATTTGTTTTAAAATTACTATGGATTCCTCATTACAATGGTTACAATACAGAACCCTTCACAGGATTCTTCCTGTATGTTACTACCTTATAAAATCAAAATTAAAACCGATGACTGTTGTAGATTTTGTGGCAATGAAATAGAAACTATACTGCATATGTTTGTTATGTGTGAAAAAATATTACCTCTGTGGAGAAATTTTAGCATGCATATATACACAACAACATCTAATAGAGTCGGTTTTAATGTTACTAATATTATTTTAGGCGAGACTCCATTAAATGTAAATAACAAGGTAATACATTTTATTATATTATGTTGCAAACAGTATATTTTTTCATGATTGTTGCAAAGTAGAATTCCAAATATGTGTGGCCTTCTTAGTCATTTAAGAATGAAATATTACATTTAAAGGTGTGTAGCAATACACAATTCAAAATTGTTAATTTTTGATAACCAGTGGTCGCTCTGGAAAAATATTTTTGAACAAAACTAGTTGAGTTATATTTCATCTTTCTATTTTTTTTAGTATTAAGAGCAGAAATTGAATTGATTAAGTTATTCCATTTACCTGTGTAAATTTTAAAGCATATTTATATTTATAGCACTTTACTAATGTGAATGTGTGTGCATGTATGAATGGGTGGTGAAAGGAAAATAAAATTCATTGTAAAACCTGTATATATCTTAAAAGTGTTTATGAAAATACAATGAATAAATGTTAATTAAAAAAATAATAATAATGGATAAAATCAACTTAAGTCAGTACTTCAGCATTAATCATTTTAAAAGAAAATATATAGATATGTATTCTATAAATAGGGCATATCCGAATTCTATTTCACTTCAGATATCTGAGTAAGTGCTTTAAAAAACCCCGAAGAAATCTCGATTTAAATATAATTCTTCTCGAATATTTTCAGATTAGTCGGTATATTTTTAACACTTTCTTTCAGGCTTAGCGCTTTTCAGTACTTTGATTTTTATATTAGAGAGGTAGTAAAAACATTTTCAAATCCAAGATTTGTGTCTGAGACTTTATTTTAATAAGCCAGATAGATTTTAAACACAAAATATTATTATAATAACTTTATAAATTGTACATAAATACACGAACAGTTTTTTTCGGGCTTCTAATGTTTCGCGTCATTAGTCATCATACCCGCATTTGTGGAGTCACGTGATGTAGATTGTCGTCGCAGATCGTGTATTTCTTTCGTCTGTCCGGAACGCATCCCGAACGTCCTATTCGCACTGTACCAATGAAATGCACGAGGATATTCCGGGTAAACATCATGGCGGACAATACATTGATTTTATTTTTCGTCGCTGAACTGGATGATGACGATGAGGATAATCAAAACACCTACGATGCTGAATCAATTACCGCAATAGTTGCTTCATCAACGTGAGTGCACGACTCTTTAATAAATGCGCGTTGCTTAACTATAAAGCGAGTTTTTGTTAGGTGATGTAATTTCGAGGGGGTGGGGGGTTACTGTCTCCTTTCGAAAAGGGGGGGGGGGGAGTTGGTTGAGCCCCCCCCCCCCCCCCTCCCATTTTTGCATTCTTCAAAAATGATAATAAATTAACCGAAACTGAAAATAAAAGATTATTTTTACACAACTAAAACATGTATGGTAGGTTAGAAAGTGAATGTACAAAACAACAACTATACTCAAATTTTATATTTTAGAACCTAGCAACTACTTGAAAAAATAATAACATTTTTACCTCTAGTTTACCTTTTCTTTCAGTGCCCGCCAGGAGAAAATTAAGATAAGTGGATACGTGGATGAAGTAGTACCTCAGTACCTTTTGGATGATTTTAAACGTTTCTTTAGAGTGACAAGAACAACCTTTGAAACTATTTGTGAAAATATTCAGATGTATCAAGTGCTTCTTCCAAGTTGGACAGGAGGCAGAGAGCATATACCTATTTTCAAGCAACTTCTAATCGTATTATGGTACGTTGCAAGCCAAGAAACACTAAACCGTATTGCCGACAGATTTGATATTGCTGAAGTGTTTGTGGTACGATGTAGAAATCGTGTTTTTCATGTTTTCTTGACTTACTTAAAAACAAAGTTCATTACGTGGCCCCAAGAAGGAGTTCACAGGCAAGAAGTTTTAGATGGTTTTGAAAGGAAAGCTAACTTCCCAGGTGTGTTAGGTGCTATCGACGGTACACATATAAAAATAAAAGCACCAAAGCAACACCCAGAGACATATGTCAATCGAAAAGGGTACCACTCTGTGATTTTGCAGGCAGTATGTAGGGAAGATATGCGGTTCACACATGTTGTTGCAGGTAGCGTTGGCAGTTGTCATGATGCAAGGGTGCTGAGAACATCTGATCTCTGGGAAAATGGACCCGCGAGGTGTGGTGATGCTCACATTATAGGGGATGCTGCATATCCTCTCAGGAATTGGCTATTGACCCCTTACAGAGATAATGGACATTTAACCCCAACTCAACGCCACTATAATACATGCCTGTCAACTACCCGAGTAACAGTTGAGCGTGCATTTGGTGTGTACAAAGGTAGATTTCGAAGATTACAATATGTAGACACTCACAAAGTTGAAACTGCTGTTGACTTAATTATTGTTTGCTGCATTCTACACAATATTTGTATTCTGAACGAAGATGAAATGATAGACTACTTCGAAGATGATAATGCGGTAAATCATAATCCTCTGCCGAGAAATCAGGCAGGTGGAAATGCTGAAGCAAATGCCAAACGCGATAATATTGCAAACAGTCTTTGAACTTAAGAAGTGTTTGAACCTTTTTAAAGATTTCTTTCTTGCCCGGGCGTGTCATGTAATTGCAAAATAATGTACTTTTAAATTACAAAGACATAATTTTGTAACATTTATGTGTTGTTTGGAAAAACTCATTAAAGCATCATTAATCCATGCCGATTTAAACTCTTAATATGATTACTGTATACAAGGAAATTTTTGCTCACAGTTGATGGGTGAATTTTAAAAGGGTCATATTAAAAAAGATTACAAACATTATATAGTGAAAATTGACTATAGGCATCATGCGCGGATCCAGAAATTTTTTCCAGGGGGGGTCCGAAGGATAATTGTGTTTGCCAGGGGGGGTCCGAGGCATATTTCCGCGATAATTTTACTATGTAAATTTAATAAATTTTCATTTTCCAGGGGGGGTCGGGACCCCCCCGACCCCCCCTCTAGATCCGCGCATGGGCATATTTGAAACTGATGAAACATGCTTTAGTAATATTGGGTGAAAAAAAGATGGGCAAAAATAACCCTGTATATAATAATGACATGTACGATCTAGTCTAAAGATTAGATTATTGATTTTCTTTAATAACACTTGAGCATGAAAACAAAGACTAAGTTAATTAACTTTTAATCAAAGTGAAAATTTTCAACAAAAAACAATGTATTGTATATGTACCATAGTTTTTATTAAACAAAAGTATCAGTAAGAAATTGAGTATTTTCTCTGATATAACAAAAAACAATATCTATCTAAAGAAGACATCGAGTATTTTCTCCAAGATATCACAAAAACAATATATATTTTTAACAATCCTAAAAATAAGGAATCGAGTATTTTCTCTCATATAACAAAAAACATTATGCATAAAGAATGTAAAAATGGCACTCAGATGCATCACAAAAATCATCAACAGAACAATCAAATCTGCCAGAAAAAGTACAAGGACAATTTTGACTAGTAAAAAATAGCATTTCAATGGAACAACTTGAACTACAAGTTAAGTACACAAGAATGTTTTCAAATTGGCCTTGTCACATTGTAAAAAACACAAACAATAATGCAATTACTGATTACACTCTAAATTCACATTTTAAAATTACAGTTCTGGAAAATCTTCCTTTTTTAAAATGTTTTACCTGATAGACACATACAAAAATAATGAACTGTGAATTTAAATAGAGAATTTCTTAATTTTAATAGTTATTTGTTTTAAATTTCAAAGTGAGAACATATTTTGTTTAAACTATTGTACATTTACACATATTAAATGTAACTCCAGTTAACATGTCCTTGTATTGTGCGTGTACTCTTAAAATTTCATGGCTTGTACAGTTTTAAAACCTGTTGTATTTCAGACCTGCATACTGGACAAGATTTTAGTTTACTGGCACAACTTCTACATGCCAACATGTGGCCACACTCAACAAATGCACATTCAATTTTATTTTCATCTTCCATGCATATCTTGCAAACATCAGTATCTGTAAAACATAAATTTGCAATAATACATGCGACATACAAAATTTGAAACCAAACCAAAATGCATTTGCTATTGATACAAACAAGAAAAATTTAATTATGGAAGTATTACAGAAAAGTATAGATTTTAATGCAAATAATCGTCAGTTGAAACAAAAAAAATTTCTATTTTTTTTTGGGGGGGGGGTGTTGTTTCAAGATTCTAATTATCACATTTGGCATCCCATTTTTACATACCACTATATACAGACTGAGAGTTTACTTGTAATCGTGTGTTCTGTTAAAAAAAATTAAGCAAATACCGGTATGAAGGGAAAAAAATCACAACTAACAAATCAGCATTGGATAGGTATACACCCTATAAGGCCAGTATTCTATGTTTTGAACAATTAAACCCTTCTACTTTTTTGCATCATTGGCTCCTTTTTTAAGCAACTCAAGGAAACCGCCAAAGATTTCCATGCGTTCATTGTGCATTTTCTCCTTTCTTTGACACTCGTCATCATACCTTTTCTGTTGGGTGTCCATGAAATTTTTAAGGACTTCAACAACTTCATTTGACCTTTTTCTCTTTGGTTTTGGCTCATATTCAGTAGATTCCTTTTTTACTTTCTTAGAAGCGCTACTACTTGAATTTTCTGATTCTGCATCAGACTCATTTTCAGTTAAATTTTGTTGGTTATCAGTTGCAGTTAAACTTGCAGCTATAGGTTTTGAAGCTTTTGAATTACCACTACCAGAGGACACAACATAGGACTCTGCAATGTTTGGCTTTTCAGCCATGAAAGCCAACTCTTTATCATATGGGTGATATTTGGGATTCCTTCCCGATTTCTTGTTATGGTCATGCACATTTTTTAATCCCCTCAAAAGGGTTTTCCATCTCCCCTCGCATTGCGCACCTGACATTTTATGTCCTTTACCACTTAAAACTTTACTTATTTGATCCCACATTGATTTCTTTCTTAGCTTTCCACTGTTTAGCAAATCCATTCTACTTTTGTATTCTTCAATCAAAAGGAGTGTAGCTGGCCTGGTCCAAAACATACCTTGACCTTGATCTTGACCTTCTGAAGTTGAAGCGCTGGATGCTGTTGATTCCTCTGCAGAGACAAAAGATCAAAATTGTGACAGTGTAACTTTTATATAAAAGTAAAATTCCCTTGTTTATGTAATTTTGCTATGCATATGAAACAATTACAAGTATTGTTTTGCTTATTAGTATGTTTGGGATGCATTATCCTGCTTGAGAATTCTTTACTCACATGGAGATGTCACTTTTTGTTAAATTTAAATTTAATATATTGATACCTTTAATGCTAGGTTGAGCCTGGACACAGACATGATTTGCAAAAATGTCCATACTGTAAAACACCTTTTTACAGTTTTGGCATTCAAACATAGTTCTTCTTCTTTCTTGTGGGGTTGTATTCATCTCTAATACAACGTCCTCTGCCTCTTCAACACTAGTTCCAATGCCAATAGGTTTTCTTTTATTGCCTAGATAAATTTAAAAATAAGATTAAGCTATACAAATAATATTGACCATCTTAAAAAAACTCAGTGTTTGCTCACTTTCAACCATGTGATGAAATTATGGGCTGGTAAGTAATGTGAATATGTTTTGACATTGATTAAATCCTCTCCCCCCCCCCCCCCCCAAAAAAAAAAAATAAATTCCTCAGTTGAGAATACGACGAAGGTTCAGGGACCTGTTTTACAAAAGAACTTACAATAAAGTCGTAAAAATTTAAAGTCTCACAAGTCATCAATGGTGCAAAATTGATATCAAATCATTCTTTTTGAAGTATCATAGGCCCTGCTACAGGTATATTTTACTGTTTAATTTATCAGTAACTAATGAATAATTAGTATTTTTAAATTAAGCCATATTCTTTTGTAAAACGCAACCCTGGGATTCTGTTTTATTAGTAAGTGAGGAATAACTCAAATTATTTCCTCCTCCAGAAACTCCAAAAGGCACCTGAGGTTTCGATAGCGTGTTAAAAAAATATCGAGACGATAATTTCTAAGAAATCAATCACATCCGTGTAATCAGTTTGTACTTTCATTAAGCCTTAAAATAAGCTGCTGCAGGAGATCCTCAATGGAATACACTTTATAAATAGGACGAAACTGCGATGTATAAACTACTATACAACAATGCTTGGGAGATAATACAAATAAAGCTTTTATTCACATTTTCTTACATCCAATCCAGAAATATGTCGCTTTATAAGATAATAACATTTTATGATTTTAAATAATTTGTTAAATAATTTGTTTACCTGTGCAATTATGAGCCGTGAATAAGCCCATTTTATCAAAACACATTCCACAAGATGAACACATAAACACAGTTGCCGCCATTTTTACGAGGTGACGTAGTCAACCTCGTTTAGTCAGCGTTCAATTCCAAATGTCTTTCCGCCAATTTACTGCTATATTCATTTTGGTTAAATATTTTTCATTTGACGAATTTTACATACATCTGTTGCTAGATAGTGAAAGAATATTTGATCCTTTTCAAAACTGATATGAAAACTTGTTATCGTTCTGATTCAGAAAAAGCAGTAAATGATTGAATTTTAATTTGTTTACTTTTATCCTTTCGTTATAAAAAAGAGTCCGCGAGGAAATGTAAAAATTGGCGTTGAAAAAGGGATTATTTGTTACTAAATGAACATGTTCTTAAATGTCATGATTTATAATAGTCAATCCATGTGCGCAATTATTATGACACCGCATATCCAATAAAAGTATTAATCGGACAGCATGATTGCACGATCCAGTATTTGTTTACAGTGTATCGTAGTGGATTCTGGGAAGAAACGTCGTTTCCCGCGCTTCTGTCTGGAAAATATGCTAATTAGCCGAATAACTTCCCCAAACAAATTAGTCCATTATTGTTGTGTACACAAAAGAGCGATATATACTTAAATTAATTAGTTTCGTAGGAAATTCAAAAGCAACAAATACAGATATAGAACTGCATTGCTGATATTCGCTCTACTTTTAAATAATCATGCGCGCCACGCCGAGTTGTTGACAAAACAGAACCATTTACGGGTGCGTCGATTTACCCAAATGGACCCAAATGGAACGTAAAATGACCCAAATGGACCCAAATGGACCCAAATGGAGCACAAATGGACCCAAATGGAAACCCAAATGGAAACAAATGGACCCAAATGGAATCACAAATGGAAATAGAATGGCATAATTGAAGATTTTATTTAATAATTTCAATCATTATTTTTAATAAATGAGTTTTTTTTTATTGAAATTTTAAAAAAAACAACAACATTGAACAACATTTTTCTTATAATTCTACATCAAATATTTACAGCACTTGGTACCACTTAACTATTAATAAAATCATATATTAACATTGTAACTACATCGTTTTAGAAACAGAAATAAGACTGTATTTAGAAACTGTTCCTATCGTGTTAAACACGACGCCCTACCAGGGCCCGGACTCAGTTACCTCAAACAATCTTATTCTAAAACAATTTCATTAATAAGTTTTTATAGGTACCACTTTACTATTAATAAATCATATATTAACATTGTAACTACATCGTTGTACAAACAGAAATATCAGACTGTATTTAGAAACTGTTCCTATCGTGTTAAACACGACGCTCTACCAAGGCCCGGACTCAGTTACCTCAAACAATCTTACTCAAGAACAATTCTATTATAGTATAATAAGTTCTTTTATGAAAAAAGTCATAAATTTTTATTATCATAATGATTTTTCACAAGTCACTATTTGGTTTGTCACACTCGGTGGTATTTGGTTTGTCATATTTGATGTCACATATGATGGTTGAATCAGATATTTCGATATGATTATATATCAACAGTTATATCAATAGTTATATATAAATTCATTTATCAATAAAAAATCATTAACAACACAAGAAAATGTCGTTTTAGAATTTATATTTATTGATTATTCATCATGTAATTGAAATTATTAAATAAAATCTACGATTATGCCATTCGATTTCCATTTGTTTCCATTTGTGATTCCATTTGGGTCCATTTGTTTCCATTTGGGTTTCCATTTGGGTCCATTTGGGTCCATTTGGGTCATTTTACGTTCCATTTGGGTCCATTTGGGTCCATTTGGGTAAATCGACGCACCGTAGATTTACAACCGAGGAATACAACCGAAGTTTTCAGCATTGTGCCCTTCCACATATCATCCAAGCCCATCCAAGGTATATTTAGCTTTAATTCCAATATCAAAAGATATATAAAGAACGATCTTATATGTATATTATTTATTTGAAGGCTGAATGGGGGGCTGAATGAAATTCGTGTTAACTTTCGCTGCCCTATTGACATGTTTTGGTTTGAGACGCGTTCGTTAAAGTCATAATTATTTGTTATGTAGGGTTTTGAATTATGGAATAATTATTATTCTAAATAAGAATAAGTATATTGTCTTGCACACGTTGTATGTAATACTTACTTCGATATTGGGAAATATACGATATTTTGTTGTTCAGAATTTTTTAAAGGAATTGATATATCGATATGCTGGGTTGAGTTTTTCCCCTTGATTATCAGATATAACGTTAAATTATTAAGAGCTTTTTAGGGTTTTCCGTTTTTCAACGGAAAACCCTTCTGTTATTCTACTGTTTCTTATTATTATTTTTTTTTTTTCCCGCAAATTTTGTGCACGAGATTTCTCGAACATTTTTTGTCTGATTGCTATGAAACTTTCAGGGTATGTAGATGATATTAATATCTCTAGACGTTTTTTTCAAATTTTTAAAATTCACTTCCGGTTATGAGTTATTGCCCTTTAATTGAAATTTGGGGGGTCTTTTGTCCAGAGTTGATCTCGGGAACTACAGACGATAGATGCATGAAATTTGGCGAAATTGTCGGTAACATTTTATAGTTTTGCTGGCATGAAAATTTTGGTAATTTCTTTGTTAGTTTTTGAACTATTTGTCGCCAAAGTTTAAGATTTTTTCGGGGCTGAAATTTTGTTGCTTTTTGTA